>NC_142522.1:44338451-44430951 GCF_964205215.1 Stylophora pistillata
TTTTGTGATGCCTTATCACGAGGTCAGCGGTATCACGTTGCACGTTTTTCAAGATGGCGGACAATTACAGTGACCATTTGTTGATCAAGTGAAATGGAAAGAACCTCTGATATTATCATTGGACTTTGACAAATAAAGTTTTGATAAGAAGCAATGTGCGAGTTTTTAATCTTTAACACCCATAAAAGGTACGAAAAGCAGAAAAATTTTGGCAACTTTTCGGCAACTTTTTGGAAATTCAGCAACTTTTCGGCAACTTTTTGGCAACTTTTAGACACTTTTATCGACAACATTTTTGGGATTCATCGGCAACTTGTGGCTAGGTCTACCATCTGACCTCATGAAATCCTCGCATTCTCCACAAGCGCATTTCCTTCTTACTATTCCTCGCACATCCTTGCCCATTTTCAAGTTTTCGCCATGCAACGCCACGCAATTAACTGCTTTGTACGCAGACACGGTTATGTCAGCAACACTTCCGGTCAGTTATTTTCACTTCCGGTTATTTTTGTCTTGGAAGAGGTGGGGGGAGGGTCAAATCCTTTTGTTTAGGCATTTATGAAGGGTCATGCATTAATCCAATTTGGAAATTGGGAGGGCCAAGACGTTCTTGGCAAAAAATTTCTAAAATACCCCGGCCCACCCCCCTCCCCCCCAATAAAAAACGTACCTTCCCTAAATCAAATCTCTTTTGACTGAAAAATACCGGACAGATTTGGCGGGAAACTGCCTACAGTCGAGTGATCACGGCGAATTATTCAAGTATAGCCGAGCTTGATACCAAGATATGGGACTTAGGGAAAGAATAATGGTTATATAATTTAATTTCTGTCTTGCTACCCTAAATATTGCACCAACAGCAGTGTTATTGAAAAGTATTGAATAGCCCTCCAGGTTTGAGTATTCTATACATGTACCTGAGGGTTATTTTTAAGTTCATCTGTACCCTCCTGAGTGGTGTATACATGAGGGTTACTTTTAATCCTTTCTATACCCTCTTGGGTAGTGTATACCTGAGGATTACTCAGTTAATCTCCTCTATACCCTCCTGGGTAATATACCTGAGGCCACCCTCCTGGGTAATGTATACCTGAGCTACTTTTAATCTTTTCTATACCCTCTTGGGTAGTTTATACCTGAGGGTTACTTTTAATTTATTCTATACCCTCCTGGGTAGTGTACACCAGTGAGTTTCTTTTCCTTCCACAGTAGACGGAGAAATAGCCAAACAGCATGGTGCATTGATTAGGGATCATGAATGGGTTGAGGTATAGCTTATCAATGTAGAAGGAAAATAGTCGTAACCTGAACGTTACTCTATGCGTAATCTAAACATATTTATGCGTGACATAAACCCATTTCAAAATAGTTATGTCACACATGAAATATTTCTAGCTTTACATATTTTTCTGCCTGTTTCCTGGACGCTTTACCGCGTGGTTTGTGAGCGCAAACCCGTAGATGTAATTTTTTACGAAATGTAATATTGTGTTTCGGTATATATACAGGTTCTGCCGCTCCAAAACTGTCGCATTTAAAAGGTCATAATAAGAATAGAGCGTGTACACGGAACGGAAGGCGTCCGTTGAGAGCGATGTGTATTCTCTGGCTTATTTAATCAATAATAATAATGATAATAATAATAATGACAATAAAAATAATAAGATCAATTTCTTTAGCGCATTTCCATGCAATGTTCTAATGCGCTTTACAACACTGTGCGGGGGACTTTTGTCCACACTGCCAGCGGCAATGCAATTTATGGACCTTTAAAGTTCAATATATGTACTGTTCAAAGAAGGGCTTTTCGGAGTTAGCCTTAAATAGGCCGTTGATCACGGAAGTGATTGTTCGTGTTGTATTTTGCAGTGACATTCGGCCTGGACTATTTCTGGCCATTGTGTTAGCGAATTACTGATTGTTTCGCTTAAGACATTGTTTCTACAAAGAGAATAAGCTTAGTAAACCACTCACGCTCCAGGCTATTTCGAAATAGGTCCTTGAAGATTTCTTACGAAATTTCCCTTGACTATTTTATCTGGACAATGTGCAACCAATTAGTGTTGTATCTGGAAAATGATTTAAAATGTAATTATCGGAAGTTGCGGCTTTTTTCACTTCAGTCGAGGGGAGCTTTAATTACATTTTTTGAGGCGATTATTGTCCTGGAGTGTTCAGTGGTGGTTTGGAAAATAAGGAATGCCGGAATTCGGAACCGGAACCGGAATACTCGGAATACCCGGAATTCCCGGAATGACCGAAAAATAATAAATTTAAAAAAATAAAAGTAAATAAATAAATAAATAAATAAATAATATCGATGATTAAAAAATAATAGTAAGTTCACAATTTAATTAAATAATTTGATGCGTAATTTTTCTCTGAGAGTCCAAAAAAAAAACACTTACCGGCACTGGTCATGGAGATGCCCGTATTAGAATTTAAAAAAGTCTGCGTCAGGCTAGTAGCCCCATACAGCTCCTAAGTCTGTAGGTCTTTATTCTTCTTTTTCACATTACCCAAAATACCTTGCGCTTTGGGGGGTAACTTTGGAGCCCTAGTTACAAGCAAAATGGCGGCTCCAACCAAACAAACGGATTTAAAGCTACCAAATTGTTATAAAGATGCTTCTAAACTCACGAAACCAAAGCTTAAGGAAGTTTGTAGATTTTTTTTCGCTGTAGATTTTGAGAAAAATATCGGGAAGAAAGCGCTCGTAAACATTGTTTGCAACGCTTTAAATCTGTCAACATCATCCACGACCGCTACAAAGACCGAGAATCAGTCAGCTTGCTGGACTTTACCAACCATAGCTTATCTACAGAAGCAAAAAGAATGGAAGAAAGACTTGACAGGCATACCAATGCTCATGGATGAGTCAATGGTCAAGTCATATTTAATTGGAGTTGGTTATGAAGAGCAAACTGTGCGAAAGTATAAGACACTTCGTGCATGGGAGCACAAGCAAGATGTACACTCTGTCAAGTAAGTCTGTGTTTTATGTTTGATTATAAAACATTGCAACTACACTTCAAGTAAGACATAATAGCATGTCTGAGAAAATAAACCCGTCTTCAAAGTTAAATTGCAACATTTTAGATAAGTTGAAACTTTGTCTTTATTCTGTCTCATTATAGTTTTGACCTTTCCTTTACTGTTTTGTGCTTTAGAGTTCATTTGCTGCCCGATTTCCCAAGTCTTTGGGCTCTTAGAGGAATCTGCAACCCGTCATTCTCAACTGATCAGGAGGAAAGCAAAGTGATGTACGTTGTACTGGAAACCCAATCAAGCAAACCAGTGTTTTGCCAATGCACATTCACAATTGGGTAAGCTGGCTGTATTTATTTAAAAAATGTCAAATGAAATTGATTACTTAAATGAAACATTTGTTTTCTAGGTTGAGAGGGGACTGTAGCCATGTGGGAGCTATTCTCTTTACCCTGTGTGATGTAGTAGCTGAGGGAAAACAGCATCTTCCACCTGACTCCACCTGTACTGATCTGCCTTGTTCATGGTCAGATCCTGAAGGTATCCTGAAAATTAACTTTATAATATTGTGGATTATTATTCTATTATATGTCGGGATTTATTTTCTATTTTTCAAATGCATTTCTCTTTTGCCCATTTTACAGGTGCCAAAGTTGAACCTGTCATTGTAGAGGATATCAACTTTTATAAGGCCAAAGTAGGTAAAAAACCACCCACAAAGAAATTCCATCCATCCCCTTCTGTAACAGAAAGTTTCTATGGAACCACAAAGCATGATAAAAGGACCATGGATGAATTAAAAATGAACTTAAAGAGAGACCTTTTCTATGCAAATCATGGAAACCCCATGCCACCTATATTCTACATATTAGCCCAAAAAGATATTCTACCCCAATCACCATTACAGCAAGAATTGCCTGATTTCTTGCCAGCTGATGATCCACATTTGGCGTACAGTTTTAATGGGGACATTGAAGACATCACCGAGCATGAGAATGTTAGAGCAATAGTAAGCCCTATCAAGTCAAATCCAGCTTCACTACATGACATCACTTCAAAAGCTGATGCAATTATTGACAAGCTCAGAGTACAAGATGATGATATCAAGAAGATCGAAAAGGCTACAAGGGATCAATCAAATTGTAAACAATGGTTTGTAGAAAGAACCCCTAGAATTACAGCTTCACAATATAAACGAGCTCTCATGAAAGAGACAACTAGTCCCACCAAAGCTGTGAGTGAAATCCTTGGCTATAACAACAAGATTCAAACTGGACACATGAGAGATGGCATTTGTTCTGAAGGGGAAATCATTGAACAATATATGAAAATAACAAATAACAAAGTACAAAAATCTGG
Source organism: Stylophora pistillata (assembly GCF_964205215.1). Lineage (NCBI taxonomy): Eukaryota > Metazoa > Cnidaria > Anthozoa > Scleractinia > Pocilloporidae > Stylophora > Stylophora pistillata. The sequence goes on from NC_142522.1 coordinate 44,342,799, forward strand.
CTTTTTTGTGTCAAAAACTCATCCCTTCCTAGGAGCCTCTCTTGATGGATTTATAGATGATGATGGATCTATTGAGGTGAAGAAAATCCACCCACATTACAATGAGACATTGGAAGCAGCATTGAAAAGACTACACATTGTCAAAGATGTAGATGGATGTTTAATTGTTAATGAAAACCATAAATATTACTATCAGATGCAACAGCAGCTGTTTTGCACTGGTCGAAGATGGACTGACTTTGTGGCTTCTGATGACACTCATTTGTTTGTTAGAAGAGTGGATTTTAATGAGGATTTCTGGAATATTAATTTACCAAAACTCAAGAAGTTTTTTTAAAACATACTTTTGTTAGAGTTAGCTTATCCCAGAGTGAAATATGGCATTGAAAGAATAGGTAAACTGGGAATTGAATTTTCTACTCTTGCTTCATTGAGACAAATTTAAAATTGTATAAGTTAAGACTGTCACAGTATCCATCAGTACAAGGTTTATATTCAAAGGTATGTATTCAAGGTATATATAACAAACGCGAAAAGGTGTCGAGTAACTGATGATCTCTCAATTTTAACTGTAGACGGCTGGTATTAATAGTAGCTGCTTTGATAGCTCCCAATGCGTGGTTGATAATTATTTAAGGTAGAGTATTAATTTGTAATAGTTTGGAGCTTTTTACAATTGAACTATTAAACTAATTGGAAATGTTGCATTTCTTTAATCTTCTGCAATGGTTTCGGCTGGAAAAGCGTGGCGGCCTAATGGTCATGGCGCCCTAGACATCCTACAGGTGTGTAAATGGGTGGAGGCGAATTTAAAATGGGGAGAAACCATGTGATGGACTAGCATCCCATCCAGGGGGAAGGGAGAGTAGAAATATTTCGTCGCTTAGGCTGTATGGGCTACTGGCCTGACACAGACTTTTTTAAATTCTAATACGTGCATCTCCATGAACAGTGCCGGCATGTGTTTTTTTTTTTTAGGACCCTCAGAGAAAAATTCCGAATTAAATTATTTAATTAAGTTGTGAACTTATCATTAATTTTAATCATAAATATTCTTATTTATTTATTAATTTACTTTAATTTTTTTTTATTTATTAATTTTTGGTCATTCCGGGAATTCCGGGTATTCCGAGTATTCCGGTTCCGGTTCCGAATTCCAGCATTCCTTGTTTTCCAAAACTACCAGTGTTCAGCGAATACCTCATGCTACTGAGGGGTGTCAAACCTTGGCTTGAATTGCTTATGCAAATGAGCTGGCTGCACATTGAGTGTGCAGCCAGTCATTTGCATAAAATTTTTTTCAGGCGCAAAGCTCGTCATGTTACAAGTTTTTAAATCAATTTAAACAGTTTTACACACAAATATTATGGGGGTAAGTTTCTAAAGAAACTGTGGCGCTGCGTCGGGGGTGAGGGGGGGGGGGGCAACAAGGTCATTTGGTTTTATCAACATAAGTTGAAATTGTAAAATTGGCCACCATAAAGAGTCAAAAAGCTTTTTAACTCTTTACGATGGCCAATTTACAATTTCAACTTAAGTTGATATAACCAAATTATACAAATATAACAACGAGTTAAACTTACTTCGCTAGAGACACTTCATTTAAACAATCAAACGATGGCCACTGAAAATCAATCAGTATTAATTATAAAACTTTGTACTTCACGATAAAAAGCACAGTTGACATCGTAATTTCCACACTTAACACCAAACAATAAAGGAATTGATTTCCTTGCATAACTGCTCGATGACCGTGATGTTTCACAAAGAATATTAACAGCAGAGATAAATAGGGCATTACGTTGTATAGTATCCCATATGCCATACCTGGTAAGGCTTTTAGGCTTTAATTGTAGTGTTGATATTATTGTATAATATAATTAAAATAAGTATTGCATAATTGCTCAATAGCAATGGCCAGACCCTCTCTACTCCTTTTTCTTTTGCTTTCATTTGTTGGACGAGGAGCGGGGGATAATTATTGTAGCCTAGAAATCTTTTCACTCGTTTTGGCCAACCTTGGGATGAGGAATTAACAGAAAAAATGAACTTAAGATCGAAATCTGAGATAAAAAACGCCATTTTTTTAATTCTGACTTTAGACTGTTTTCAAATCTCGTTCATAAAATAATGTGATAACATTCCCTTCCGGATGGGAAAAAAAATTGGTACGTTCCTTTAAGATCCATTTAACTTTATATGAAAGTTATTTCTTTGTTGGGTTTATCTAAACTTTATCTTATATCCTTCCTAAATATCTTTTTTTTTTTGCATTGATTTATTGCTAACGAGATGTTATTTATTACAGCCAAGCTGAAGACATTTTTCTGTAACTGACATTTGAAGGACATAGTTCATATAGAATGAGTTGTCTGTTTGTCAACGAAAGTCAATAAACGAACAGCTGTGGCTTCAAATGAGCTGCAAACAAAGGATCACTCACAGTTTCTGGGCAACGAGTCGATTTTAAATCGTCACGACTTATAAGTCACTCGATAAACGATTTAAAGCGAGACTCGTTTGTTTGTGAATAGAAACGAGACTCGTTTATAGAAACGAGACTCGTTTGTAGAAACGAGACTCGTTTGTAGAAACGAGACTCGTTTGTAGAAACGAGACTCGTTTGTAGAAACGAGACTCGTTTGTAGAAACGAGACTCGTTTGTAGAAACGAGACTCGTTTTTAGAAACGAGACTCGTTTGACAAAACGAGAGTCGTTTTGCGAAAGAAGGCTCGTGTGCCAAACTTTGCTCTTGGCGCATGCGCAGAAGTATAGTTTTTTTTTCCAGGGTAAAGTTTTAGGTTCAAGATAAGCTGGGATTTTGCTGCAATATGTTAAGGTAATCTCTATTTTCTTTTTCTTGGGATTACAAAGTGCAGGGAAGGCCTAAACCGATATTTTTATAGAGCTTCTGGCATAAATTTCAGCAGATAAAGTAGCACTGGATATTTGTGTCGAATTAAGTTCAAAGCTTGAATCGGATCCTATCCCATTACTAAGGTTACTTCATTTTTCCACAACAAGAGGGAAACCAGAAATTAAAACCATGAAAGATGTACATTTTGATAAATAAAAATTAAATGCAGAAACTTCATATTCATTATGCAAGGAATATTTCATCATATTTTGCTATTTTAGACTTTTTTTCCCTTCAAGCAGACGCATAGCTGCTTGAACTTGGGCTTTCTCTATCGCACATCTGGAGTTATCTTTAGGAGACTGCCCTATTGCCATTTGTGCTGTCGTTACGCAATTTTGTCATTTCCAATCATGGATAAGTCTACTTGTTTTTATTTTTGCCTGCTAGAGTGTAATGAATGTTGTTATGGTACTAGACAATAATCAAAAAAATATATTACTATATAGCAGTAGGTTCTTACAGATGCCAAAGGTTGAAATTGAAAAAAAAAAAAAGCCGAATTTATTTCGGGCGTTTCCTTCGGAAAGCCCGAGTAATTTATGAAAACTGTATTCATAGAATACATGATCTAAAAGTACATGATCATTTCTTTCTTAAAATGAATTTTTTCGTCGTAAACTATCTTTTATCTCAGGGATCTCATCAAAATAAACGCAAATCAAAATGACAAATCTAATTCGCTATGAAAAAATGCTCTGACATGTTTATGTTTAGGAAAATTTTCTAGATTATTACAGAGATGAGATTGCTTCGGCAAGGATATTTTTAAGAAAGAGAGCTTTGATTTAGTGATTGTTTGTGAATTTTTAAGAAACAGATAACGAGATTAATAATTATGTACCTAGCAGCTGCCATCCTGGGGGTCGACCCTGGGGTCATACGGGGGAATAGACTTTCGTCGCCAATTTTGCATTGAAGTGCATTTGCACCTCCGAGACGAGACACATGGGAAAACACCCACTGGATTTTTACCATTGCCGCCATCTTGAGAATAAAAGATCCTTACCATGGTGACTGGCTATTACCATTGATACCTACAGATGTAAAAAAACTACTACTACTACTACTTTTTCCAGTTAGTCGTCGGCAAAAAGCCACATAGGATGTTTTTAACTTTGAGCCCTGTATAGCCCTGTATAGTAAACACAAGCTGAAGTAAGTTTTAGCTTGTGGCAAATAACATTCTTTTGGAGCATTACATTGTTTGAGTTAGTAGAGCATACTTCTTTGTCCCCAGGGGAAGGGCATTGGTAGCTTTATATTGAACAATGTTATTGTTGGTTAGGGGGCTTAGGAAATTCCTTTGCAAATGCCCAGGGGTTCCCCGGGGTCACCCTCTCCCCCCCTGGGACGGCCGCTGATAAGTGCATAATGACCATAATGACTGAAACAAAAACTTTTGTTATCAGTTGCATATAATTATAGCTCGTTGACCTCTTTGCCTCTGGAAAATGTTGTCAAATAATACCATCTGGCCCGATTACAGTCGACTAATACATATTGGAAAACTTTATATCATTTATTCTCATCACATTTGCAAAGATAACTTTTTGACAGGTATTGAAAGAAAAGTTAAGGCTATTTCAATATAGAAGACATTGCATGATAATTTTTGCACTTATTAATAACTTCATCTACACTTTAACTAGGTTTTTCGTTTCCTTCTTGCTGAGATTCATTATTTTTCTTCTTTCTTCTCTTTCGGGTCTTCTTTTTCTTCCTTTCTGGTTCTATGAGGATAGTAAGAAGAAATTGTTGTCGTCAGTTGTTTATAGGTTTTTGGTCATGCGGGATTGGCCTGAATTTCCCATTTTGGAATGCTTTGAGCAAATTAGAAAACTGGAGAAATTCTTCAGCCATGAAACTTAATGAATTTTGTTTGTTAAATCTTACCCTCACTTAAAGTTTTCCTCTCTTCAATGTCATGTCTTTGCCCTCCCATGTCCTTGTCATCTTTAAAGTTAAAGGGAAAGGCCTTGATTTTTTTTCTTCTTGCAGTTGGCAGTTAAATTTGTATTATGCATGAGTCTATAAAAACATACTTTATAAAGGTGATTTCTTGTTACTTTATGTAAAGTTTGCTATGTTTAGAAGTACAGAAACAAATAGGTTTACAGCTTCATTTTTTCATTTTTAATTTTTTAAAATTCTGTAAAGAAAATTTTTCCACTTACCAGGAATAGTGGAATCAAGGGATTTATCAGTATCGGGCTTCATACACGAGTAAGTCCCTTTAGAACTTCTGCAATAGAACCTTCTGCTATCACATCACACTCTACACACAGTTCCCGCAAGCCAGCATTCTGGAGGCGTTTGCCAGTGTTGGACAACATGGTGCATGCTGTGTGGAATACTTCCATTTTCATAACCATATCTTTCAATTTTGCGCTTTGTTTCCATTGTCCCTCGCTTGCCTTTGCATACAGTGTTAAGTCAATGACGAAGCCGATGCTCTTTAAGTTGAGCGTGTTCTTTACCTTGAGAGACTGCACTAGAACCTTGTGAACGGTAGCCATGTCATTAGCAGGCACATCGATACTCGGGAGATACCTGTTGACAGCCAGTGAGATAGTTGAACCTCATTAAGGACAGAAATGTTAAATCCATCCTAGCCACTGGCTTTTTGGTTCCTGCACCAGAAAGGGTCTCCTCCAATCTATCTATAATACCCCACGGGAGTGTTGCTTTGATATATGGCTTGATAGTTTCAGGCAAAGGACCGATCTCATGCCCCAATCGGTGTGGCATCTGGATAAGTTGAACATTGTTCGGCATACGGTAACAGTATTTGCTTGGGTGGTTTTTGTACTCCTGCCGTAACTCCTTAAATAATGTCCTGGCCAAAAGAGGTAACAAGGCGCCGCACGCGATCAGAATATTCCGCCGAGATGTGTGTGTGTTGCCAGTTTAGAGTATAGAAACGCATCTAGTTCTTCTGAAAGTTTGACTGCACTATCACATAGCTCGGTAGGTTTCGGAGGCCATGACATCTTACTAATATTTGGGTGAAGTGCATCACAGAAGTACAGGCCAGCTTAAGATTCATATATAAATATGAAAGGAAACCCTCTGTATTAACATCTGAAGTTTCTTCTCGGATTACCCTAGACGTGGGTGTGATGGATTTTCAGAACGGTTTACTTTTAAGTGTAAGCAGATGCTGAAAGTGTGGCCTGAGAAAGGCTTTGAATGGCGACGCACCTCATTTCTGTGTTTTCAAACATACAACCATTTTTCGCGATTTTCTTTACATATCAAGAAAAACATCTCGATTTCTCCTTTGATGCTGATCATGATCACAGACTTTCTTTTTTTGAATTTGTTATTTCATGCTATTCTGACATCTTACTTTTCTACATTTACATATCCGCTCGCTTGCACCGGCTCTACAATCTCTTCTTTTCTACTTTTTATTCCAAACAAGTTAATGAAATGACTTATATCTACTTGTACGTCTTTGGCAGGAACAACAGCAATCCATCGTTTCATGAAAAACATCTTCCCGTCATTGCTTTGTGCAGTGGCTTTGGTTGGATGTTTTCCACGCATCGAGTGGCAGTTTGGGAGTTTACAATGGAAAAATTTGATTAAGACAAAAAAAAAAAAAAGCTGTTAAAACATCGATCGATCCCTTCAGAAAAACACACTTTCTGTGTTGAGTCCATCACCTTTTCAATCAACCAATAAAAAAAATTCAATTGCCGTATTCTGGTTCTTGCACGCAAGAAAGTTGAGAAATCTCCAATTAAATCCATATATAATTAAACTATACCCGTGTGTTTTGAAAGGTAGAAACCAAAGAATTTGCTACAATAATATTTCTTCTGATTGGAAATTATTGAATCAAGGTACTACTCAAGGTAGCGTAAGCGGACACTAACTATTCCATATTTTTATAAATGATCTAGAGATCTATTTAGATACCCTGCCAGTGTTATTCTAGTATGCTGCTGTTTCACTGAAATATCATTGCTCCTGTTTACAAAGTTAAAGACATGTCTGAGACATTGGTCAAACATTTCTTAGAGTGGATAGAAAAAATGGAATGTTATTTAACCCCAGCAAATGTAAGGAGCTTACAGTCCTTGAAAGGCAATCATGAATTGTACCCTCCTGTGTTAGGGATCCCTAGTTGTACTTATGTGAGCATTCTAGGCGTCACCTTTCAGAGTGACTGTAGGTTCAATACACATGTTAAATGCCTCTATGTCCTTAGATGTCTACGTAGAGAGGGGTATAAGCAGGTACAAATAGACTTTCTTTGCGATTCCTTAGTACTTCCCCCATTTCACATATGCCCATATGGAGCATCAGACTCCGACCTCACCCCACTACAATGTTTTTTTCGATCGTTGGAAAAGGAATTTTATTACAAGAAATCACAATTTACGATCAATTTTACAGAAGCAGCAGTATTTTTAAAAAGGTTTCTAAGGCCGCCAATCACCCCTGTCGCTTTTTATTCCGCTTGTAAAGGCCTGCAGCTACAACTTACGGACTACGTCTGGCACCAGAACAAGCATCAAAAGTAAACGTTTTAAAAATACATTCGTTGGTCGTTTAATTTTTAGACATAACCTATATGACAATTTTTAACTGTAATCAGGTGGTAAATTTAATTTTGTGGAATTATTAACCTTTTAACTCTTTTAACTCAAATTGCTTGTAACATTAGGACTGTATTTTTCTGTTTTGAATCAATAGAGACCATTATTATTATTGTTATTACTATTATTATTTATCATTATTAAGCGCGCTTATTTAAGGTTACTTCCTACCTTCAGAGGCTAATTTGTTTTGGGACTAGATTGTAGTTACACTTTTTAACTAGTGTTTGCAAAAGAAAAAAAATTAAAAATTTCAAAAAGCGTCCGACTTATTTAAAAAAAAAAGTATTTTCGAAAAAAAGTTAATAAATCAGGAAGGTGTCATAATCTCGTAAATGGGCGAACCCCCCGGGGGAATATTCGAATATTAGGAGGAATATTACATCGCGCCCTTGACAAATTTCATACGTGGAAGTAATCTGCTCGTAGAAAGTCTTTTCTCGTGGATATAACACAAAACTCAAAATTAGAGAAGAGTCCTTGGGTAAAGAAAAAGAGAAAAAGGTCCAAAGAAGAGAGAGATGGCAGCATTTTGTCAAAAAAAAAGAAAAAACAAAACAAAACAAAACAAAGCGACAAAGGTTCTTGGTTTGGCCAGGAGCCGTCGACAAGCTTGGCATCCACTGAAGATCGACAGCATTCAATTATCCTTGGGGCAAAGAGCGGAAAAATTAAAGTCAACACCACAGAAGGTTGTAAACAAGATTCTTCGTTGGAATCTGACGAAACCGATGGAGAAAAAGAAGAATGCGACAGATTTACCCTTTCTGCCGAGGGTTTTCTCTTCGCCGACTTTGTCCATTACAAAACGATCAACAGGGCGAGAAAAAAAAAAAAAAGACTGCTACACGATACTTTTCCCGGGACAATCTTGATCCATTGTCATTGACGGCGGGTCTCGTCTTTCTCATTGGTTTGCGGTTTCGGGAGGCGAGATAATCTCCTGGTGTGGCGCAAGTTGTTTACAAACCTTTGGGAGCTAAAATCTCGCATTTGATTTTGAGAGGAATACATCCACTTTGAACGAATTTATAGGGTATGTAGATTTGACCAATTTTCGTGAAATTTCGCCAAAACATTCCCGGGATGATGACGAACAAAAGTGTGTCAGGAAATTTTGATCTTTTAAATATTTTTTACGTGGTGTCCATTTACGCAAAACGCTTCGCATATTTTTCGCTACTCTAACTTTAGATGCGAATGTCCAGACAACCAATCAGAATATTGGAAAAGCCTGACACATTTATGTTGATTGATACCTTGTGAATGAGACTAGGCAGCCATTTTTCTCGTGCCGCGGGATCCGATACCTGATAAATTCAATAGAAAAACACTCGGTCGTTTCACGCCTTTCCGGCTCCTGACACTTCCTAAGTGAAAAAATCGCCGAAATTATATTTTTATCGTAAATTGCATTTATTAACCTTTGTTTTGATGTCTAGTTTGTTAGGGTTTTCTTCCAACTAGCGCGCGTACGAATTTTCTCCCGAAGGACATCCGCGAAGGTAGGAGGTAACCTTAATTTTTGGGCTTTCAGGTTGGGCGCTTATTTGAGGCTGGGCGCTTATTTGAGGCTGGGCGCTTATTTGAGGCTGGGCGCTTATTTGAGGCTGGGCGCTTATTTGAGGCTGGGCGCTTATGGTAACCCATTCTCCCTGAGGTCATACCGCTGACAAACGCCAAGATGCCCCTAGGCTCGAGTTTGAACTATCCCACGCCGGCAAAGGTCCTTGAATCAAGCGCAATGTCATTCAAATTTTTACTTTGCCATCAAGGTCGTAATTTTACATCTTAGATTTACTGGCTTCGTGCACGCCTTCAGCCTTATCTTTTTCTCCCTTCGATGTTTTTTTAATTTTTAGCAACCACAGCGTGTTCCAACTTGATGTGACAGCTTAGACTTAGTTATGGCTTAGAGAGGAAACCAGCAGCTACAGCCACAATGGTACGCGTGTGTCGAGAATGGCAGTCGTTTTAGAAGTTGCTTAACGAGAATGTAGTGGAATACATCGCATAAACAATCCATTTCTGTTACATGATGACACATCTATGCTTTTGAAATGATACCGGTTGCTACGTTGTTTACAAGGCAAGAGTCGAGAGTCGGGTAAGTACGTGACTAATTTCAGCTGAATTTTATAAGTTCACAGTTCAACTTATGTTACAAGTAAGCTAGTGCCACGTATTCTTATTACAGTATCATACATGCCAAGCAAAGGTTTTGATTACCCTCCTGTCCAATAGCCAAAGGGTTTTTGGGCGGAATTACGCGAAACAATTCCATGGTTAAATAAATTTGGCCCCAGCGTTTCATAATTCAATAACTATTTACAATCAGGCTTGTTTACTGGAGGTTTGAGATGGATCCAAAAACGAACGCAGCTCCTCTAAGGATTTGGGAAATTTTTCTTTATAAAGTTCCCTGTGAAATCTGTGTCACTACGTTCCGAAAGTAAAGATGACCCATGATCTGACCTTGAACTGAGTTCGCTTGCAAACGAGGATACGTTCTTAATTTACTTTGATTTGGAGTCTGGCCCAGTTACAACGCCGAATTTTTCTAGGACACGAAGAAGCTAATCAACTACTTTAACCAAGTACATCAAAAGATCGATTTTTAACTCTGTCATGTTGGTTAGTTCCGAAGATTACCTTTTTCTTGGATTAAAAATTAAAGCTAATTTTAATAAGTAACTGGCGTGACCAAGCAACTATCATTATGCATTGTTTGCGGTATTATTTGTCTCCACATTTCTTATTCAATAAACAATTTAAAAAGAAAGCTCCTAACTGGTTCAAGGCCTTTTCTTGTTATTTCCATAATATTAGGTAAATCTTAGTCAGTAGGGCTCAATGTTTTGACCCTGTGAAAAGGTTATTCACTTGAAAAACCAGTGTAAGGGTGGCCCCTTATTTTTTTTCAAGGTGAGAATTAAGTACAGTGATCTACGTATGCTGTTCCACGGTGAAACCAAACGTTGACCTTTTCATTTGCCAAATATTGTTTATAAATTATTGTAATTCATTGTGAGGTCCAAACAATGGATGCAAGTTCAGAATCTCAAGCACTGAACTTTATCATTTGGTTAGAGCCATTTGAAAGACAAATTACCAGATGAAGTAAAAGGAAAGAAACATAGAAATGTAATGCCACATTAGCCATGATGTGTGGAGGTTATGATTTTGATGGATCTTCATTCATTTATCTCATGCATTATGAAGAATTGAAACAACTCAGAAGGCAGATATGTTTCTGTAATTTGCATTTCGTATTTATTCGCTCAGGAGAAAAGGCACAGAAATTTTAGCAATCTGTAATAATTTAACCATATTGCATAACCAAGTTATAAAGGAGAAGAGCTTGAATATCCAGCCCAGGAGAGGTAGGAGATGACTTGGCTTAGTAAAAAATGTATTATCAAAAACCAGGTAATTGGCAAGTCAATTAGATAGTGGAATTATCACAACCTTGGAAATATGTTAAGAGTTCATTTATAAATTTTAAAATAGGAAGAACATTGTTTATCCTGAGATCACTCTCTCCGCTGATGGGAAACATTGAAATCAAGGTTAAAATTCAGAAAAGGAGTATTTATGCACCCATTATCAACAGCTATTTTTTTATGAAAGGCAAATAAAGCAAACAGAATCAACTTCTTAAAATAGTTTCCACTTGATTAAAGTTCAGGGTGATATTTAAAAAATTATACAGCACTCAATGGTTCCTTTTCACTCTCATTTAGATTTTTTCCTCATTTAGTGGTACCAGTGACTTGGCTAACATATTTGTTCTTTTACAGAAATTTGGACAATTCCCCTGGAGCTTTATTCCAAAGGTTAGTATGATTGTCCCTTATTTTGTATCTATAGTTCAACTTGCTTATAATACTAAGACTCGTAGTGTTTATTGGAATTAAATTTGCTGCAAATCTAAAGCTATCACTTGTAGAGGATCCATATACCTTGACTGGCCCCAAATTAAATGCTTTCTTTTTAGCTTGTTTAGGATACTACTCTTAGACTTGCTGAGGATACTGGTCTTTGACTCGCGGAGGATACTGGTCTTTGACTCGCTGAGGATACTGGTCTTTGACTCGCTGAGGATACTGGTCTTTGACTCGCTGAGGATACTGGTCTTTGACTCGCTGAGGATACTGGTCTTTGACTCGCTGAGGATACTGGACTTTGACTCGCTGAGGATACTGGTCTTTGACTCGCTGAGGATACTGGTCTTTGACTCGCTGAGGATACTGGGCTTTGACTCGCTGAGGATACTGGTCTTTGACTCGCTGAGGATACTGGTCTTTGACTCGCTGAGGATACTGGTCTTTGACTCGCTGAGGATACTGGTCTTTGACTCGCTGAGGATACTGGTCTTTGACTCGCTGAGGATACTGGTCTTTGACTCGCTGAGGATACTGGTCTTTGACTTGCTGAGGATACTGGGCTTTGACTTGCTGAGGATACTGGACTTTGTAAGTCTGGCTCATTGAGAAGAAGTCTGGTTGACTCGCTGAAATTAATTCTGGTTGGCTCGCTGAGAACAAGTCTGGTTGGCTCGCTGAGAATAATTCTGGTTGGCTCGCTGAGAATAAGTCTGGTTGGCTCACTGAGAATAAGTCTGGTTGGCTCGCTGAGAATAAGTCTGGTTGGCTCGCTGAGAATAAGTCTGGTTGGCTCGCTGAGAATAAGTCTGGTTGGCTCGCTGAGAATAAGTCTGGTTGGCTCGCTGAGAATAAGTCTGGTTGGCTCGCTGAGAATGAGTCTGGTTGGCTCGCTGAGAATAATTCTGGTTGGCTCGCTGAGAATAAGTCTAGTTGGCTCACTGAGAACGAGTCTGGTTGACTCACTGAGATGTTTGGTATTGCTATAATAAAAAATTGTTTCAGCCAAATTTTCTGAAATAGGGTTAGTTGTAGTGGGAGTATGTCTTTCTGTCATTAGAAAGACATACTCCCACTTGTTTTTTGCTCTTTTTTTCCCCAGTACAACTTTCTGATGTCAAGTAATGGATCTTTACATTGTAACAATGAAGCTGTGAATGAATAGAGGTGATAGGTGTGAATGATTTAAATCCTATTGTGGAATTTTAAGGTAACATACCCCACCTTTCCTCCCCCCCCCCCCCCCAAAAAAAAAAAAAAGGAAATAACCAGAATACTAAACGCCAAGTTGTCAGCCCTTTCTCTTACAAGTTAGTTGATTTAGTTCATAACTTCCTCTCCTTTTTCTTTAATTCCCTTCCTTGCCATGGTTATAATCACTGCCATTTCTGGGTTTACCTTATTTATCATTTTTGGCCTAGAGTTCCTCCTTGTCTCTTGGAAGTCAAATCATCCATCTAGAAGGCCTTTTTTAGTTGAAGATTGTTTCATCTTCCTATTACCCATGCCTGTCATCTTAAATTGACTTTCACTCAAAATTCACACCTAACTCTTTGTATTTATTTCTCTTCCACAGTTGATTACTGGGATGGGAATTCACAGAAATGCAAACCAATGATATTTATCATGTGTTAAATAAATAAATCTTGAATATTAATAAAAAATCATCGAAATGTACTGGCTGACTTATGCAAAATAGTTATTGTAGCATGGAAAAAAAAGGGAGATAATAAGAACCATCTGAATTAAATTAAGTAAGTTTAGATCCTAAAAGTGATTACAGTGAAGGAACAATGTCTGATTCAGTTAATAGCAAATCAGTTCTTGAAAATCTTGTAAGAAATAATAATGAATGCACAGGGTTTTCAATGAGGTTTTCAGTTTTTTTTTATGACATGTATTTTTAACCCACTAAAAGGTCAAAACATGTGTATTGCCTCTTGGTATCTAATGAAAGTCAAACCCCTCTAATTGAATATACTAAAACTGTAAATAGTACAACTTCTCTTGTTGTGGCCATCAGCGATATTCAATATTCAGACATTTTTCTATTAAAAACAACATGAACTATTGAAAAGTAATATTGCTTCAATCAACTGATTTGCGAAAACTCCCCTTGGGTGAACATTTTGCAACAAACTTTGACTCGACATCAATAATAGATAAAAAATTCCCTTCTCCTTGCAGTTAAAGGCAAGTACATTACCTACTCATAGTTCATAAAAGCCTTGAAAGTCTTTGAAGATGCTTGAATTCAAAAATTACAAATTCAAGGTCTTGAAAGTACTTGAATTTGAGGACTAGAACTTGATTTTTGCAATGCTTTCTCAACAATTTTCAAGTAAAAAATTGCAGTACTTTAATAGTAAAGCTGAGAAATAATGTTAAATAATTTTTAAACTTTCTTATGCAAACCTTTCCAAAAGAGGTCCTTTAATTTATCTAAAACTTGGCAAAGTCATTGAAAAGCCCTTCAATTTCAACCTTTAGCACCTGTAGGAACCTACTCCTATTATTTTGATTATTGTCTAGTACCATAACAACATTCATTACACTCCAGCAGGCAAAAAATAAAAACAAGTAGACTTATTCATGATTGGAAATGAAAAAATTTCGTAACGACAGTAACAATGGCAACAGGGCAGTCTCCTAAAGATAACTCCAGATGTGCGATATAGAAAGCCCAAGTTGAAGCAGCTATGCGTCTACTTAAAGGGAAAAAAAAGTCTAAAACAGCAAAATATGATGAAATATTCCTTGCATAATGAATACGAAGTTTCAGCATTTAATTTTTATTTATCAAAATGTACATCTTTCATGGTTTTAATTTCTGGTTTCCCTCTCGTTGTGGAAAGATGAAGTAACTTTAGTAATGGGATAGGATCCGATTCAAGATTTCAACTTAATTAATTAGTTAATTAATTAGTGCTACTTTATGTGCTGAAATTCATGCTAGAAGCTCTTTAAAAATATCGGTTAAGGCCTTCCCTGCACTTTATAATCCCAAGAAAAAGAAAATAGAGATTACCTTAACATATTGCAGCAAAATCCCAGCTTATCTTGAGCCTGAAACTACCCTGGAAAAAAAAATATACATCCGCGCATGCGCCAAGAGCAAAGTTTGGCACACGAGCATTCTTTCGCAAAACGACTCTCGTTTCGTCAAACGAGTCTCGTTTTTAAAAATGAGTGTCGTTTCTACAAACGAGTCTCGTTTCTAAAAACGAGTCTCGTTCCTAAAAACGAGCCTCGTTTCTATAAACGAGTCTCGTTTCTATTCACAAACAAACGAGTCTCGCTTCAAATCGTTTATCGAGTGACTTATAAATCGTGACGATTTAAAATCGACTCGTTGCCCAGAAACTGTGAGTGATCCAGAACATGTTACTTTGAGTAAAATGTCTGTTTGAACAGGTACAACATTAAATCTACATCTAAATTCGTACTGTACAAACGACCTGAGCTAACTGAAATGGCGATCGAATCTTCTTCTCGTGCTTTGACTGAGAAGGACGACGTTGCAACAAGAAATATCGTGGCATTTTATGATCTTCATATTTCGCAGCGGATAAAATAATCAGAAAAAGCACCAGTAACAACATACAACTAAATCATTTCTTATCGCCTGATCATGAATCAGGAATCGGACCAACCACCGATCAGTATCCAAATGTAAATCAAAGGAATAATAAGTTAAGACTATATCAGGTGTTTAAAGTACCGCCCAGTCACTCGTAACAGAAAACGCAATTTCAACTGTGGTCGGTTCTTTTCTACTGAGTTTCGTAAAACGTTAATGAAATTAACAAGCTGTCGTCGATTTGAAGAAGTCTGACATGGTTTTCCACACAAAACATTTTACGCCGATGAGTGGCGATCGCTATGCGGAAATTCAAGCATTGGAAAAGGAACGAAAAATTTATTTCTCTACCTTGTTTATCATCAGTATGACGCTACTAGCTCTGGGAATTGTAGCAAACGTCATTGTTTGTTTTGGTCTGTGCAGATGTAGGAATAGCAAATCTCCTACAAAATTATCTCAATTCTTTATCGTACAGTTGGCCATAACAGATCTGGTGTATAGAGCTGTGAGTGTCATTCGTGAAACACAGGACAAGAGGGAGGATCTGAGTTCAAAGAACTGCAAACTCGCCATATTTTCCCAATTTTCATGCGCTGCAGTGTTATTCGTTCTATTAACGGCAATCGCCTTAGATCGCTACGTTCACATTCTTTATCCCCTTCAAAGTTTAACGATGAACACTAGAAAATATGTCACAATATTTTCTATCTGGCTGTATGCTTTCCTGATTTCTTCCGGTTTCATCGCCAGTGCTACCCCATCTACGCATATCTTCAAATTTCGTCGACCAATCCCGCCATATTCTTCACGAAATTTAACGACAAATAACTCGACACGTTTTGACTATAAACCTCTTCGCACGCACTGCGTACCTGGAGTCTCGGGTTCAATGGAGCGAAAGGTTGCCTTCACAATTTACTTCGTACTCGCATTTTTACTTCAGTTGTTGTTAATTGTAATAGTGTACTCCAAGATAACCATCTTCTTGTGGAAGAGAACGAAGTCTAACACCGTGAACAGAAATACTGCGAAGGCAAAGCTACGTGCGATTCAAATGTTTATTATGGTGGTTTTTAGTTTTCTTATTAGCTGGGGACCAATCATGATTCTCGATATGTATTCCTCATATTCCACTAAAAGGTTGAGAGCGTTTCATAAGTTTCCTTTGAGACCCGTACTTGATTGTATTTCTCAAACAAGTTCAATACTCAATCCGTTCATATATGCATTTGGCGACGCAAATTTTAAGAGGGGCCTCAAACTCTGCTTTCGCAGAAGGCATGGTAGTGGCCAAATTACTCCAGTTTTGCCTGCTACTGTGAACGGATCTCACATTCACATGAGTAGCCAGTTAGTCAAAGCATAAGACTTCAGTAGCCAGTAAGCCGTAGTTAGCAAAAGGTGGATCTTAGAGCAAGTCTTCTGCCCAAGAGAAAATTTCGTGCAGTCTTCCCTATTCTTTACGTAATTTAATTTGCCAGAACCGTAGTTTGGACAGAAGTCTGTTTTCATTGTAAACAAAGACAGTTTTTCCTGAGTCATTAGACTTTTCGGCAGTTTCAATAGCTGTGAACGCAACATGATTTAGAAAAAGGAGCATATCAATTGTTTTGTAGCTGAAGGTAGTTTAATAACACGCAGTTGTACTATACTGAGATTGATGAAAAAGTCGTTTCAGAAGCAAACGTTATCATTCTTATCAAGAATAAAATGAGAGTTTTTAGAGCAGAATTCAGCGTACTAAAAATGCTATCAAAATTTTAAACTCGCAGTAGAACCAACGAGTGAATCCGTTATATCAATCGCTGGTGTTAGATCGTGATGCTGTGATCGATGTGATAATTTCAACGAAGTGAGAAACATAATTTGCATCGTAAAAGCGATATTTACGGTTCGAAAATTTTAATGAAAGACAAAACTTCTATTGTTTAGTGTAAGGTACTCTGTCTAAACATTTACTTTGCGGTTTGTTATCGAAACTAATGAGAGCCTTTTATTTCTAAATTTTCCCGCCCCAGAGAAAAAAAAGGAAATACATTTTTGTTTAAACGCGCCTACCAGCTAAAATAATCGTTGACTGAAGATTAATTTCATGTGGCAATGTTTCCAGGAACAGTCATGTACCATACACTTCCTTGAGTTTCTTTGAAAATTGGAAAACAAAATTAGCGATTGCGATTTGTAACTCTTAACTTGACTCGAATTGTATCTGCTAAAGATGAAAAAATTTTCGCCTTGTGTCTTTAAACATTTTTTTTGGCAAATCTCGGTTTTAATTGCACATCGTAGACTGCAATAAATATTCTAATGTACGCTTCTGGAATGCACAAAATTTTCAGTTTAGTTATTGCTCTGTTAACGGCAATCCGTGATGTGGTTTTTCTGGCGTACAGAGTTCAAAAAAAGGGGAAAGCCTTTCGAATTGTACTGACAGCGCCATCTAATTTTATCTGGCAAAATTTTCAAGCTCCTTCGACCAACCTAACAAATATGCTATACGAAATTTGACGACAAATGACTCGAGACGTTTTAGAATTATAAAAGTCATCGCGCGACACAGCGTACATGAAGTGTCACCCGGGTTTACTGAAATGAGCGGTTGTCTTCACAAATTACTTCTTATTTACGGTTTTCTCACCGCTGTTTTTCACGTAACTTATAAACACCAGGAAAACCATCTTGTTGAAAAGAACTAAACCGTATAACAATGTGAAAATATGTACTGGAAAGGCGAAACTACGAACCATTCCGGCATATGTTTTATCCTTGTAGTATTAAGTTCAATCCTAGTAGCTGGGAATGAAGCATAATTCTTGATCAGTATGTCAGCCTCATATTCCACTAAAGGGGTGAGAGCAATACATTACGTTCTTTTGGGACCCCTGATCAATACTCAGTCTGTTTCTCTAAGCATTTGGTGATGCAAGTATTTTAAGGGGAGCCACCGTCTTTGCTTTGCGAGAATGCATGGTGATGCAAATCCTTCGAGTTTCACCAGCAACAGTGAACGGATCTTACGTTTAAATCAGTTAAAAGTCAGGTCCAGAAGTTTAGTGGCCAACAAGCTTTTGTTTTTGATCAGTGAATCCGTCAGCTCGCCCCCAAGAACATTCAGCGTAGTCCTCTCTCCATCAAATTTAATTTTCGACAAAGGCAGTTATAATCGCATTAGAAATATTTTTTCCTTAGTTGTCTTTTAAGTTTTGTAAAAGCTGGACTAACCGAAAAAGAAAGAAGGTTTTCTTGTAGATCTAACACGTTAGTTAACAATCTTTTTGAAAAAAATTGGAAAATGCATTATTCATTGTATTAGTTGAGATTGCAACAGAACTGCAGCGATAAAGATATCGTTCTTGAAGCAATAATGAACAAAATGAAGTATTTTCAAGATGAAAATTACGGACCAAAATGTGTGCTTGACTCGTGAAATTCAGTGGAAAGATGGCGTAATCAGTAAATCTACGTATGATTTTTCTCCTGAAATATACTTGACTTGAGAATTTTTGTTTTTATTTTTATTTAGTGAAGAACTAAATATTTACAAAATCTGCAGCCCAGAAAATATAGCAGGTTTGAGTTAGTCAACGCATGCGCAGTTGTGTCAGAGGAACCAGAGGGTCGATCAAGTAAATGACAATCGTGAATATCTTGACACCTCTCAGTGGCAAGGCGATCGACCTTGTGAACTCTCTAAAAGCACTTAAGTGGTCTTAAACTATATACTTGTTGTTCATTCGTTTATCTGTACAAGAAGTCAGATTGTTTTTGACTCAACGTTCACTTTTGATCGAAATATCATAAGTTTCATTATTCATTTTTTCCGTCAACCGTTCGTATTTTAAGCGCTGGTTGAGCATTATTCTAAATTATTGTTAGGCTGTTATCACACAGTTAGATTATCCAGTCTTCAAATAGTTTAAATCTACTTTAAAACAAAGGGCACAGCGTGAGTTTTTTAAGGTGCACGGATGAGTTTAAAAGGCGCTCCAAACTCAAGGGGAAAGTAAGACGGAGGTTCCCCTAAACTTTTTACGTGAAGCGTAATTTAGCGATAATTTTTTTTCTCGTGAATCGTGATTTGAATTTTTCCTTATTCGTGAATCGTGATTAAAAATGATAAGATCTTTTCATGTCCACGTGAACTAATTTTCTTAAATGAAGAGCTGAATTAAGCGTGATTCGTGAACCATTTTGATTTGCCTGATAAATTCCCGGCTATTTAATTGTTTTAAAATGAACGTATTGTTCTCGTACGGCCGTGTTAAGGTTTGACCAGGGTTTCGACAGGACGCGGACTTCATATGGATCGATAAATATCATAGAACAGATCACGTATGGTCCTTGTACAAATAAGATAAGTCATTAGGTCATCTTTTATAACTTAAGATTGGTTAAGACTAGAAAAAAGTAAAAATATCAATTTGAGAATGTTCAAATTTCACGTGAACGGAAACGAAATTTGAAAATATTATTCGTGACGCGTGAAAAAGCCAAATATTTTCACGTGACTGAATTTTTAAAAAGGTACAAGGTGCAGTGTTAGTGAATTAAGTCTCGGCCAGCTGTGGAAAGTTGTACAATACATTTAAACACCGGTATTATGCCGGCTACGTAATTTCCTGATTTTAACAAAAGGTAATTACAGAACTGAACGAAGTCTTCCATGGACTCACTTTTTAATATAGCCTCTGACGACATTTGACCTGACTCTCTTTTTCGCTGGAGAATTTCGACTGTTCCAGCTCGCAAGACACTGACAGTAATAATAATAATAACAATATTATTATTATTAATTTCTATTGCGCAATTATCAATATAAATTTTCAATTGCGCAATACAATATGATCTTAATACAAATATATAAATATACAAATGTAAATGTCAATTTAAATATATAAATACAAATAGGAAATATAAAATATATACATGAAAAAAAATTTTAAAAAAAATTCATTCCTGACCTAATCGATAGGTATCCAATTTCACCGGTGTTGTGCTGTTTTTTAAGAATTCCATTCCTTTTTCTCAGTTTCTAAGACTTCGTCGTTTATGTAGTGATGACTCTGATTTCCACCACAAATCAGAGTCAATGTGCCAGTTTTTCGATAAACGTGGTTACCCTGTTTCTGTTGTTCAAGCGGGTTACCACCGCGCCCAACTTATTGATCGACATTCAGCACTATAAATGTCGCATAAGGAAGATTCCGACCGCATTCCATTCACTCTCGCGTTTCACCCTCACAACCACTCAGTTAAATCCATCATTCTTAAAAACTTTAAATTACTTCAAAACGATCCAGAGACAAGCACTATCTTTTCGCAGCCTCCGCTCATTTCATTCAAACGCGACAAAAACATAGGTAATTTTTTGGTCAGAAGTTCTTTTCAGACTTATGACCAACCAGGCACTTTTAAATGCACTCGTGCACGATGCAAAACGTGTCATTTCATTCACAACACTGAGAAAATATCGGGACCTAAACGATCCATTAAGATCACCGATCACTTCACGTGCACCTCCGCCAATGTAATCTATTGCATAACTTGCACTTATTGCAAAAAGATATACATCGGCGAAACAGGCAGAAGACTAGGTGACCGATTCCGAGAACACCTTCGAGACGTGGAAAGGAATGACAAGGACACATCGAAACCAGTCGCTAGGCATTTTAATTTACCTAATCATTCTAAGCAACATATGGCAATCTTAGGTCTTTCCTTACACTTAGGTAGCACGGAAAGCCGTAAAAATCTTGAACAAAAGCTCATCTTTCAAACCGGCAGTCTAAATCCCACAGGGATCAACGAACGCTTTTCATTCCACTAATTTATTCGTGTTTTTCTTGTTGCCATGCTCCCACCAATAACGTAGCTCCATTCTCTGCCTTTAAAGCACACGCAACCCACAATTCCTCTATTCGCTCCGACGAAGGGCCAACGCTCGAAATGTCGGCTTTTGTAATCGTTACGGTGGCCAATTTACCATTTCAACTTTGTTGATATATCCAAATTATTTCGTTACCTCCACCGACGCAGCCCCAAACAGTTTTTTTCGAAACTATCAGCCTTTATTTGTTTGTTTGTTTGTTTGTTTGTTTGTGGTTTTTTTTTTCAGCCTAAGTAAAAACTTACTTTCTCTCGCTTATAAAATTTTATTTTACACTTCGGCAGAGTTAAATGGCAATCAAAAAATTTTGTCTGGATGAAAACAACAAACGAGTATCTTTTAAATTCTTCTCTCGCTTCTCGGTCTTGGATAGATCTCGCTTCCTGCCCTCTCCAGTCCCCTTCTCCCGCTCCCTCTGTCCCTCTCCACATTATTGATTGCAAGAAGTTTTCAAACAAGAAGATAGGCTGGAAAATTCATAGGATGCGGTGATAGAGTACTTATCACGTAAGCCGATGACAGTGTCAATTCGTGTCTAAAAGCGGAATATAGCCACAAATAGAACAACCCGACGATTGAGCAGAACATTTCACCGCCGCCGTGAATAATCCCATGGCGCGAAACAGATGTTTATAGATCCAGGTCATCTCGGACAACTGTACGTTTGATTATCAAATCGTGACAATCAGATGTTTAGCATTCGAAGTCAAGGACGTGGCATGACGTTTTCATATGCGCAAATTAGTCATTTCTTTGCTAAACGAGTGCAAAATGAAGTGAAATCAGTGAGCCATACAAACCCCGTGGTAAATGATCATTTCCTTAACGAGAGAAAGAGGCAAGTGGAATCCCAAAGTCGAAAGGGTTTACAAACTAACAAAGACAGACAAACAGTTTGACAAACACAGGATCAGGTAAGCGGAACTTTGTAAACAACTTAGGTCTGTGGATTGCTCGTACCTTATGCCTTCCAATCCTTTGTTATGTTCTTAAGCACGCCAAATCTGGGAGTTTTACATGTCCTGATATTCAGAAAAAAATTGCTTTTCTTTACGTTGAACAGGGCAGAAGTTTCAAGCCGCGTAACGCAACATCCTGAATATTCATCAATATACCTTTAGGCAATACTAGTAACGTCATTTTAGCTTTGTGTTGTATCTGTTTTTATAGATCAAGATTGTTAGGCGGCAAATGTATTTTACAGTTTTGAGGTTGTGTTGATTCCTTGATTAAGTATTTTAAGCTTCGAAGAATCTTTTTCTCAGTTAGCGTTCCACCTACGACTGTAGCCCAAGTCACACAAAGAGCCTCCTTACGTAGGAGGCAATTGTAAGGATTTTTAAAGTCGTGAATTTTGACCGAAATTCTGATTTAGTAATGAATTAAAAAAGGGACGATTTTGAAAAAAACTTTCCTCGTTTCAGCGGGTGTTCAATTGTTCCTAGTAGTTTCTGCGGAGTTTCTTGGTGGATGATTTACGACTGTTCAGTTAGTCTTTAGTTTTTCAAAGTGTTGTTTTACGGCTGTTCATTTCGTGTTTAGTTTTTGTTGTTTTACCCTCCATACTTACTTCCATTTAAGTTTCAAAAATACACGACCTTTTATTCCTACAATAATTCTCACATTTGGCCTGTTTTGTAACATCATGAGTAACGCGAATAGTATGCGACCTTGGGAAACTGAATCATTTATTATCAATACAATACGCAAACACAGTCCATACAAATTTGATATTCAGTAAGTGAAAGCATGTCACGTTGAAGGCCGATAACCGGTTTTAGAGCGTGTTAAAGGGGTGGTGATCACTACGATACCAGTTGCAAGAGAGATTTTTTTAGCTTTTTTCAGCCAGTGCAACATGCTTGCTCAATCAATGTTAAGTGAAGTTACCTTTTTTCACCTGGACTGGGGATGAAACTCGTGGCCAGCGTTAGTCGATCTGCTTTTCTCGAACCGTTGGTTATGTACGTGTCCTTGCCTACGACGTAAGTAAGAACCTAAAATTAATGAGACACGTTTTTACACAATAGTCGCGAACTTCCGAGTAGAGGCAACAATTGCTTGGCTGCTTCTACGTGCTCGTGGGCATGTTTTGACCGCCCTCGCGCATACAACTTTCTTTAAAGACGCAAATGAGATCGCACCAAAGTAAAC
The DNA here is from genome assembly GCF_964205215.1 of Stylophora pistillata. Classification (NCBI taxonomy): domain Eukaryota; kingdom Metazoa; phylum Cnidaria; class Anthozoa; order Scleractinia; family Pocilloporidae; genus Stylophora; species Stylophora pistillata. Next base: position 44,365,835 of record NC_142522.1, read on the forward strand.
TGAAAACGTGAGTGGAACATTATTTTGTCATTGGGTTGCTATTGACAAAGAATTCATTTCTGATATCTGCGGAAAACAACGTTTTCTGTTTTAAAAATAGCGTTGAAGATGGGGGTTGACACAATTAAAATGACCTAATGACCTCTTTACTCAACATTGTTCTGCTATCAAACAAAGTAACGAACTGTCGTCACCATAATGTCAATGCTGGATACACGCGACCATATGAAAGATTTTCGCTTCTCAAATCGACTTCTTGAGTTTAGTTGCCTCTTTACTCGGGGAACCGTATCCGTTACGTATGTTCCTTGCGGATGAAAAGAAACAATAAATTTTAAGTTTGAATGAAGGGCCTATTTGTGACCCATATATTGTGTTTATTGTAAGAAATATACAACTTTTTTTGAAAGACATGTTTCGGCATGCATATGCCATCTTCAGTCAATGAGTAACTGAGTGTGAACAATTATATAGTATACAAATAGATGAATAAGCTATTTACAATATGATGTAATACAAAAGCGGGTACTAATTACAACGTGACACCAAAACATCAAAGGTGTAAACTAGAACGCTAGAAAAGTGTTATAATGCTGTAATTGTTTGTTAAGTTCAGGTTTGATCTTATTCATATAAAAAGCTTTTATGAAGATGGCATATGCATGCCGAAACATGTCTTTCAAAAATGTTGTATATTTCTTACAATATCTATCATACTTGCTATTATTGCGACCTTATGGAAATAAGGGCATGGTTTCTCCCATGCTGTGACCGCCATTTAATTTCGTTTCTACCACGCATGGTTGCACTGTTACTCCAACCCACTGACCTCTTAGTCTGTCTAACTCTTTTCCGCTTCGTTATGTGGAGAAATCTTTTTGTAATTGAGCCGTTGTTAAAACCATCGTGAGTGAGTAAGTCAAGTTATTACTATATAATGACCCGCTTGAGTTGCTCAAATTTTAATCGCTCCAAACGCTTGCCCTCTGCTGAACAGCCTCGCTCAGAGGCCGAGAGGGGAGGGTGGGGGAAAGTTCAAACTTCTAGGGATCAATCTTTCCTTTGAAGTAGAAGAACAAATAAATTCTTTTGATTTTTTTGTATCAGAGATGATCAACAGTGAACCTTTTTGTAAGTAGTCTGTTAAAACCACCATCACTAACAAGTCCCGCCAATCGACGCATGCCGATCTCCTCGTGTCCTCCACCCACTGACCCTGCGTCATGGGCTAATAATGTTGTCGAGATCTGCGCAGGATAAATTCGCGTGTGTCCGTCAGAGGTGATAGAGTAAATGATCAAAAAGGGTTTGATCACTACATTGCTTATTATAGTGAGGATCCCCTATACTTTTTACGTGAAACATGACTGGGCGATTGGCTTTTACCAAGGTTTTGACTGTACGTGGACTTCATATGGATCGATAAAGTCATAAAACAGATCATGAATGGTTCTTGAACAAATGAGAAATGGCATCTCGTCCTTTTTTGGGCGCGTAAGACTAGTCAAGACTAGAAAAAGTAAAGTATTAATTTTTGAATTTGTTTTTCATTTGTAAGTGAAAAATTATCGTATCAAATTTCTCGTGAACGAGAATTAATTTTTAATATTACTCATGATACGTGAAAAGGCCAATTATTTTAATTTGACTGAATTTTACAAAGGGGTATTGAGAACCGTTTACATTTTGCTTAGCTTTACTAAACAAAAATACCCAAGAAAAACCTCATCAAATGAATGTAAACTCGCTATGGAGTTGAGGGCCCTAAGGAAGGTGAGATAACCTGCCTGTGCTAATCAGACCTTGATCGACCGGCGCGGTCCCAGCAGTATCCCTGGGTTGTGAACACGAGCTATTTTTCGACCACGGTCAGGCGGGTTGCCTTATCTACCTGGGATCCCCCACCTCCATGTAAACAGGTCCCAAAGGTCACAGTATCCGGGTCACAAACAGTGCATAACATTTAAAATGTGGGAGAAAGCTTTCAAATGTATCTTCATCTTCTGCTTTGTTTTAGTCTTAATTCCCTGATGTATTATATACATATATAAATATATATTTTTATGACGATTAAGTTGACTTAGAATATCGTAACGCAAGTGGGACAGATCATGAAGTGGCAATGGGGGCCTCGGCCGGTTATGCGTGTGTACTAAAAAACCTGGAGACAACAACTTAGCGTATCTAGCTCATGGTAGAGTAATTTGCTCCGAGGTGGAGAACGTCACGGTAAAAAACCATAGAATTTGCACGGAAAGTTACTTTAACGCCTTCAGTGTCGACTTTTTTCAAAATCTGTTTGGTTCAATAATTGTTTTGGTCTTTTACCGAAATAGACAGTAGACTTGTGACAATTCGAATTCTTATGTTGATTGATTGATTGACTGACCTGAATAATTAGTAACAAGGGAGAAGTGAAATATTGATCTTTTTCTGAAAGGCCGGTTTTAAACTGAAAGAGGATTCTTACGAGGTAGGCTTGGAACATACTCTTTGTAATAAAATTCTCTCACGAGTACCATCAAATTCCATGACTCAAATTTTTTGTTTGACATTCTCTGAAGTGTCTCGCTCTGAGCTATCGCTCTCTGATCACGATCCATATCACACTTTCTACCACGCATGCTAACTAAATATCGTGTCAGAGCACGGCGAGTGAGTGCAGTGATCCGTGTTATGGAAGACCTACGACTGCGGCGTGTCCAAATGAGAGGTAAGTATGGTCTTTTGCTCGTTAGAAGAAATTAATTGTCTGCGAAATGACTTGGGTTAGTTATTTATACTGCCAACTGGTAGAAGTATATGGGAATTGCTTCAAACAACAGTTTGATATCAATTGTGCAATGGTAATTAATTCGCTAAGTGTTTAAACGCCGTGATCAGTAAAATGATTGGTGAAACTGAGTTTGGAATTTGCCTTTCGAAGGAACCGAAACTGTAAATTATTAATCCGTCGTTTTGTAAAAAACAAAAATCAAAAGCACGATCTTAAAGGCGAGAAAATTCCTCAGATTCAGATGATTTTATGGTTAGTATTGACACAGAGTTGACCAGAATGATTTGTAGTAGTGGAATGACTCGGAGAATCGTATTCCAACCGCCTAAATCACGCTGCAAATCATCTTCTATGAACGTAACAAGAATGTATACTCTTTGAAGTGTTTTTTCGGCAGAAGGCGATGCTATATGTAAGAAATTTGGTGTGGCCATTAGCTTTGTTTTGTGATGCGAAACACAATTATTAACACAAGCCAAGTTAACCATGAATATGTTAATAGGTTTGTCACACACGCCGTCGGGTCAAGTGAAGACATCTCCGTAACCTTTTCGGGTCTTGCGTGTCAAAGGCACTGTCTTTACAGATCGGAGAAGAGTAATCTCGGATTGAGTTTTAGTATGAACAGACTAGTTAGCGGATCGAATTGAAACACTTTCACACAATCATTATCGCCCGTTTAAATAGAGTGTCGTGTTGGAAACAAAAGCATATCATTAACAGATTGGACCCGAGATAGCTGTCACCAGATGAATATTATTGTTACCTTGCAACAGGTAACAACAGTTTCTCTGAGTTCGCAAGATTAAAAAAAATCCCTCAAGTTACGAATGTGCTAGCGTTGTATGAACATTACGCGCCGTAGCAACAAGTGGAACATCAAAGAATGCCCCCAGGGCCATGTATTTTGACCCCTTTGTTTGAACTGATCACAAATAACCGCATTGGAGGGTGATACATGGAACGAGTTCCCTCTTTATGGAATCATGACAGGATGATTTTCAGCGTACAATGTTTGATCCTCGGAGAAAATTATTTGCCGTCGTTGGTGCGTGATCCAGTTATTATACCCTCTATTCGCCTTTGTGGCTTTCAACTATAATTTACATACATCGAACTCGATGTCTTTGAAAACTTCGTGCGCGTGAGACATCCCGTGACAAGGTTTTAAATTATAAAGCCTGCCTGAGTGTAGTCTGCTTGAAGACAATAATCTCCTTTCCAGGGTTATATAGCAGCAAAGGCTAAGTTCATTTTTTGTTCTCGAGAACACTCCCGCAGAACGATTTTGGTAAAGCTCAGTTTCGTTTTGTTCCGAAGCGATAACAATAGGATAGAAAAGGACAATAGAAGTTAAACCTGTTGTCGGATGACTTTAATATTTGCCAGTTGTTGGCGATGTAGTAAATTAGAACGGCGTTCGTTCGTCGCACTTTTATTACCAGCTGCCTTGCATACCGTTACTGAACTAGATGGAAGCTGTTAAATTATCGGACGAGCCACGTGAAATTTAAGACAGAAACGTGCAGATTGAACTGCTAAAAATGAATTGATACCCCTTACTTGTCTTCATATAAAGAGACATTGATCTGTAGCGATAGTTCCACAGCTTGCCAAAGCAACGCCTTGATTACTGCCTTTTGAGAGACGGTCACGAGAGATTTTTATTTTAGGTTCGTTGAAATGCGTTACATGCTCTTGTTTCAATCGCTTGTTTATTAACTCACTAACATTATCATCTTGACCACTATTTTTTAAAATGTTTTACGTGCTTATTTACCTCTTCGAGTAAATTAGAAAGGGTAAAAGGACAAGTAACGCGAAGCGCTTTTCGAAGCATGGTGAAACTCGTGAGAGCTCGTGATAATCGCGTGTATTTTTTCACTTGGGTCTTAAATTTGCGTAGGAACAAAGTGTACTCTTCAATCCACCGAAAGCTTAAAGCCATTTTGATAATCATTCCAACAACGGGTTCGGTAAGTTATCTGTTAAAACGTAGAATAATTTATTGAACTTTTGGCAGAATCGGCTCGTCTGTCGTCGAATTGATTTTCATACCTAGCAGTCAGAAATTTTCACCGAATTTCCCTTGAAAGGTTCTTCCAGACTTCTTGCGAGTAACAGGTGTTTGTTTATGAATGTCAAGCGAATCCAAAAGTTATTTTATTTTGCAGTTGATGAAATGTTTGAACTTGGGTTTATCATAAAATCATTTTGTTCTTCAGTGGACACAAAAAAATTTAGCTCATTCCGGTCGTCAGAAGTTTTGACCAAATACACACAGATAATTTCATGCAAGCTCTGTGACAGCATTCGATGTTTGTTTACAAATGTTAAACGAATGTAAGAATTATTTTGCCTGTTTAGTAGACAAATTTTACGATCCTGTGCAGAGCATTAAATCGCCAGTTTCTTGTCAAACGGAAAACATTTGTGAGCAGACTGCATAGCACAAGATCAGCTTCTCGTTAGTAGCAATACACTCGTGGGTTGAAAACGAAGGAGTTAATTACATACAACTCTCTACATATAGTTCTAATTGCATATACTCTCTAATAGTACGACTGTACTTAGGTATAACGAAACAACAGTGAGAAAAGCTTCTCTTGGAGTTTGGTGAAAATTTGACCGTTGATTATTCTGTCTATGTCACCTCACGCCCGTTAGGCGAACACAGATGTTTATCAAGTTCTGAGAACCTAGCGATTAATGCACTGGGTGGAAAAAAAAAAAAACCCTGCACCAGTGGAGAGTGAAAACTGTGAAACTCTGTGGCTGCCGGGCGTGTAGCTCAAGTGATAATTTAATTGCTCATTCAATACACAGGGCTTAGCAGTCTTTTTCTTTTTTTATTACGCCCAAATTTTTTAACTTAGTATTCGTAACTTAGTTCATGTAGAACTGAATGATTTATTGTGCGGCTTCGCTAGAATTTGTATTAAGGGCGACTCGGGGAAATATTCTATTTTTTTATTATGAGAAATAACTTATTGATTCTCAAGATATTGAAAGCGCTGACAATGAAGATTTGCATTTTAGAAGATAAGTGACATTGAATCACATAATTACACTTTGGAAGAAAATCTGATGTAGGAGGCTACTTTACTTATTTCGTGTGGGTTTAAATGTGTTTTCTGTCGAAAGCAAACAACGCCAGAGCGTCAGGTGATATCCGCGTAGGTTACCCTAACAGCGGTTACGAAGATTGAGGCCTCTTGGCGGCCACTAGTGTGATATCGAACGCGTGCTTAGCGAGATCATGTCACGCACTTCGTTGCCCTTGTTCATGTTGCGTGCACGATCGTAGTCGCCCCCTTAGGGGATATCACTTACTCAATCAGGCATCACATGTCTCTGGTACATATATATTTCTCACTCTAGAAAAAGACTTTTTTCGATAACAAGTGATCAGAACATCTATTTTAAATCCCAAGAAGACTTTGATTCCCTTCCGTTTCAAACATAGCAAAGGGTCTGGCCGGTGTGACATTTGTTCTGCAGTCGGTCGTTGAAAACCGCTAGCCACGAAATACATATCGCTGATGAATAGGGATCTTTCATGACAATTTCCGGTGGGTAGCTTCATCCAGCCAGGCCGTCATAATTATTACCGAGAAACGCCAGACTAAAATGCGGGAAAACATTTAGCTGATGAAATTACCGTGTATCAGTTTCCATCAGCGTTTATTAATCGTTCTTCTCCTGTTTATATTTTCAGTTGAACGCTGACTTCAGATATTTGAAAGGATAGCACGTGACCGAGTGGGTGACAGTAGGAACCAAAATGTATTCCCTAAAAGACATCACGAATGGCTGCGTGAAGATAGAAATCCCTGAAAATCCACACTGTAAAGAAATAATCTCCGCTTGCGAGATGCCAGTGGTCAAAGTGGAAATTTCTGAGTCAGCTTGCAGTACTGTCAACCACCAAACGATTTCACTGCCACAGGACTCCATTTATGAAGTACCTGCTACTGAAGAAGTAAACATTCGAGAGGATGTGCTGAACATCCAGATCAGTAACGTTCAGGGCGCGCTTCCTGATCAAATCGCTGACAAGAATGCAATGCCTGTGTATCAGACAGAAAACCACGTCGATAAACCAAACGGCCACGCAGAAGTGCATTCTCCTGCAATTGATGACGGCAACCAAGAAGATTTACCACCAGATGATGGTGTGCAGAATGGTAAGCTGTCCAACTCAGTAGCTTCTCGCGAGAAGACGTCTCCCAATATGTCTCCCAAGATGTCTCCGATGGAAAGTGAAGAGCGATCTCCTGGCCACGACTCACCTCTTTACAACGGGGAGGCATCAGCTGAGACGGCTCATCAGGATAAAGAAGTTTCCTTCCAGTCAGGTTCTCCAGAGAGGGCGTCATCTTACCGAACGAGCCATCGGTCAGATACCTTGCCAGGAAAGAGCCAGTACATGACTTACCAGTTGGGTTCCAATGGAACCAAAGCCGCTTATCTGTTTACTACCCCAGGGAAGTTATCTCGATATCAGAATGGTACCTCTGAGAGTTCTCCATCCAACCATGCGTTGGAACCCATATCGACTCCACTGAGTTCTAGTGCTACAGTGCCTCTTTATCATATGGAGGAAACACCAACTTCACAAAATGGGTACTGGAAGAAAAATGAGAATTATCAGATCAGCTACTACAATGGAATGCCAATGTACTATGGTGACTATAGCTTGCTCGATCTGCAACAAGGAATTCCATTTTGGCCAACTGAGTCACGTGACTTGGTGTCAAACAACCAGAAGAGGACCCAGAATTGCAACTGTTGCTGCCATGCACAAAATGATTTTACTCGTTATCCTGACTTGAAAAGCCAGCGCCCCTCAGTTATCATGGTTCCCGTAAACTGGAACAGCAGTAATTCTGGAATATCACATTTGCCATTGAAGGTAACCAGAGAATTTTCCTCTTTGTGATCATTGATTCGACTGCTTTATTTTCTTGGCAACATGATTTTAGCTCACATGAAAATTATTCAGACATAAGTAGATGGGACTTCATTCATTGCTGTTTGACTGTTTTATAATCCTTGGGAAAATGGTTAAAAATATAGTTGAAAATAAATTTCTTCGTTGAATATCGGTCTTGAAGGAATTCATTCATGTTTAAACAGCTATCCTTGCTGTGATGTCTAAAACACATCCAACCATTTTAGGCATATGTTAAGTAGGTACAAAGTTACACACTATCGTTGCTTTTTTTTCGAAAAGCTTTTCCTTTTCTCTACCAGCAGGTTGACAACGCAAATTACAAGATGCATTCACAGACCCGGGACGTTCCCATGGTAAGTTATTACTTATCTTGTTTAAGGGATTGAAATACCAAACTGGTCATTAGTATCTAACCTGGGTTTAGACCGCTAATGGAACTTGAAACAAGTTTTAAAAAGAAAGAAAAAATGTTCATTTATCTTATTCTTGTTGAAGTTCATAATGGAATTTAAAACTATCGTTTTCACACTTTCGATTTTCTACATGTCAGAGTTTTCTTCAAGAAAAAAATTAGAAAGAAAGTTAAACATTGTATGGAAATGTTATCAAGCGGTACAAATTTCCTTATTAAAAATTTCTGACAAGTTATTTTCCTATGTGTGCTACATAAATCACATGATATCCTCGATACTAAGTATCTTGCCTGTGGCCAAAACTTTCCAAATATTTGTGCGGCCAAAAAAAAAAAAAATAGGGAAGATATGAGAATTAATCCTCGACTAAAAGCACTTAGCTCAGCTGGCTCAAGCGAAGATTAAAGAAAAATCAAAATACAATACTATTGCAGTCGCCTCAATTTGCTTTGGTCCTAACAAGTGACTTGGTAGGTCAGTTGGCAGTATCACCAAGGTATCTGAGAGGAATAGGTTCCAATTCCGTCGAAGCCTGATTTCTTTCATTCTTTTTTTTTTTTTTTTTCTGCAATTGCTTAAATTGCAGTGCGCCTGCGAGAATCATCACTTTGCTTGATTTATTTGTTATTTGCTTGATTTCAAAACAATACGTGACTCATCTGCTGTATTCCAAAGCATGTGACAGCCATCATACACAGAGGCTTCCAAAACTGTAACTTACGCAATTTGTTTTGTGTTTGTTGATGTATTTAATTTTACGATCGCTGAGTAAACCACATGATTTGATTTTTACGAATTTCACGTTGATCTCACGTGAATTACTTCAACAAACACTACCCATAAAATAATTATTTTCTTCAGTAATTTTGCTGTCTTCAAACAAGTTACGAAGCTAAGTTCATCGTAAAAATAACTTTGAATGTGTTGTGAATTCGTTAGAAAGTAAGAAAGAGCTTAAAGCAGGACTGATTTATGTTTTAGGAAGTTTAAGATGACTTTCTGCAGGGTGACTGAACTGTCCTTGGACTTGTGTGCTCAAATGCACGAATGATTTTCTTCTAGGATTACTCAGATGACTCAGATTCCTCCGATGATGACGAAAACGGAAAGCGAGAAAAGTATTTCCGAAAGAACATCGATGGAACAACAGCCAGATTTAAGTTAACGAAGGAGGACTGGGCGAGAATTCCAATTAACACATTCCCTAGCGGTGGCCGTTTATTGAGTGGCGACTGGACACGAATCTTCCTCAGCAAAGTCAAAGAAAGCAACCCATGGTGCAGTTTACGCTTCAAGAATAATCACGTGAGATCTGAAAACTCACGCAAAATCCACTCAGCAGTATTCTTCAGAGGAGGTGCGGAGTGCAAACGACCAGAATGCAGCGTGAAAGTACGATTTGTCATTCGGAAGGAAAGAGGAAAACACGTGGAGGTGACTTACCTGGGAAATATTTGCCACAGCAGCCAGCCGGGTGGGGGTGAAATCTCGAGCGAGGCAAAGAAAATGAAACGTGCTCGCCGGACATATTCTACTTGAACTGAGTTTCGTAGAATTTGCTGGAATAACGCGTTTATATTAGAATTCATTTTAATTTGAGTTTAAACTAAAAAGTTGACGAATTGAAAACTTAAATGTCTTTGTTGAGAGTCGTTGTGTTCGCATTAAAGTGTTTTGTTTTTCGATTCTTTTTCTTTTGTATAAGGTATTATTCTGTGGATGGCATATTTTGTAAACGATTGCTGGACTTTACAAGAAAGTTGAAGTTTGTAACTTTATTTGTGTTGGGAAAGCAATCCTGTTGCTCAACGTGGCTTGTATTTATATGCTAATTTGAATTCTAAAGAGTGTCTATTTGAAACAAGTATATTTACATATACGCCTTTGAACAATATGCAAAAACAATATTTTTTCTACAAAAGAACAGTTTTTGCTACGTTTATGTAAGGAAATTTTAAGATAATTCTATCATACTCTATTTTCGGTAACATCGCTTTTTCACAATGTAAATTTATCAATCTTCGTCCATTAAAAGGAAATGATGTTGAATGTCGAGTTGTATCTTTAAGCCCATCACGTTCTGTCGATCAGAAAAAAGTTGGGTCTCATGTGGTGGTTTTGTGTGTGCAAGGGGGGAGGGGTAAAGGAGTTGTACCTCGCCAGAGCATCACGGTCCTAAATTCTACCACTGATTTATCCAAATGCGGTTTTAGGGCCTGCTCTACCCCCGCTACCCTCCCTTCCTCTCTAATCAACCACGACCTCCTTCTCACCCCTTGGACAAAGCCCAAAAGCATGCTGCAGCTGGCAGTATATCCCGTCAGTTCTGACCTTTTTCAAAATATTTAATTCTGGAAGGACCCATTCGAAAAGTGTTCGGTACATAGAAAAAATGCCTTTCCCAAAAGGAGGTAACCGTGTGGTTGTGCAAGTCATGTATGTCATTATCTCCCACACAAGCAACCTCGCCCTTTAGGCGGTTTTCGTCAACCCCCCCCTCAGGAAAAGACCGCCCATTCATGTAATCTCCCTTTTCCTTTGTATATCTCATATTTTCTTTTCCCTTTAAATGGACTTTGATTGTGTTCCCACATTTACTTGACATTCGCCTACAGCGGACCGACATAATCGAAAAAATTAAGAAAACTTATCTCTAAGAAGTAGTACTGTTCTGTTTATTGCTGGATTTAATTGACTTCTGTCTTCGAATCCAGAGGCGAAGGTAGGCATTTTAAATTCACAAATTATAGTTCATGGCGAACTCAAAATTATGGTACCTTTAATTACAAAATGATTGTTCATAGAGAGAGAAATCATTGCTGGTGTTTCGAAACACTTTATAAGTATCTTAAGAACTAAGAGTTAAAGCTTGCTCACGTTTTAGATTTGAAAGGGTTCCACACGCTTCCGGCAAAACCGTGAAATATCTCGATCCACGAGTTAAAATCTGTCTTTTCACACAGTTGGCTTTTATACAGTGTAACCCTTGACTTGTAGTAAGAATACACTTGGTGGCATTTTTCTTCATGAAACCTGAAACAAAGATTTTCAAATCATTTTGGCAGGCGTCTGACGGCCAACCACGTACAGCGAGCGATCGTCAATCAGCAGCAAAGTGTTGGCGTAATATCCTCTTCTCTTCCTCTACGTAACTCTTTCCTCTGGAAGTCTGTCCTTCATCACGTTTTCTTTTCTCCTTTTGCCTAAAATTTTCCGTTTTCTGCTTCTTTGGTGCACTACCTCCTGAAAGAACAAATTTCACAGCATTACTTCAACTTGTTTGTTTCATAACATTTTGCGAACAAGCACATTTTTTACCACCATTGGCAGTGATGTCACGACCTGATTGGCCAATTTGCCGTTGTCGATAAGAGTAAAGACAACGCTGCTCGCGTCAACGTGTCACGCAGCGTGCAACGCATTGAAACAAACGTTTCATTTGACAGCGATATTGTGGTAAAAAACAAATCGACAGTGGCCTTGCGTGGTCAGTACGATTATCGACAACAATATTCGTCATCACAGTGGTCAATATATTGTGGACTCACGGTAACCGCTCAATTCGCCTACCACCAAACTCGCATGCGCCAAGTCGCCTACCACCAAACTCGCATGCGCCAAGTCGCCTACTACTAAGTCGTCTACGACTAAAAGTGAACCCGTCTATGTAGGCGAGTTTGTTTACTAAATTAGGCGAGTTCACATTCGAGTTTGTGAACTCAAAAATAAAGAAATAAACATAAAAATAAACATATATGTTTATTTCACTTGCGCGGCACTTAGCAAAGGTGAGACTTTTTCAACTTCAATAGGATATTGTTTAATGTCCCTTGCGCGGCACTTAGCAAAGACGGTGAGACTTTTTCAACTTCAATAGCATATTGTTTAATGATACGTATAGAAACCTGTCAATGTCCCGCGCGCGGCACTTAGCAAAGAAGGTGAGACCTTTTCAACTTGAATAGGACATTGTTTGTGACGTAACTCGGGGAATGGTATATGGAGCATAATCCCAATATCTGCCAATCACATTGCTGCGATTTCGATCCGTCCTCAAATTGACTGACTGCTATAAAAAGGGCTGCAGTTTCTTGTTCATTTCATTCCACTAAGCTTTTAGGAAAACTCTCGCGACAACAATAATTAGAAATAGAGAGGTTTTATTGCATCTTCAGCACCAAACAAGTAACATCTCGCCAAGAGGCACTGTTATGTGATGGCTGCGACAGTGAACTTATCTAAGTGAACTATTGACGAAATTCACGAACATTATAAAGAATGCCAAGATGACGTTCACATGACCAAGAAAACGTGCTATAATCACAAACATTTTCCACTTGAAAGGCATGCATTACTTTAGTGAACTCGCCTGCGTGAGGACGCGAAGTCGCCTACGTAGCGAGCTGAACAGTTGTAGGCAGGTTTGTTAGTAGGCGAGTTTGGTCGTAGGCGATTTGACCGCAAACCGGACTCACGAGGTGCTGCCGAGTGAGTCCGCAACAACACAACAACGCATCTCGAGCTCAAACACCTAAACTCAGTGACAACAACTAACAAGCGTAATAATAATTTACATTTATATAGTGCAGACCTCTATGTGGATATATTCAGTCGCGCTTCACAACATCGTAAGGTAAAATTTATGTTAAAAGTAACTAAAACTATAAGGAACTATTAAAACCGGAAAGCCGCGGGTTTCGCTCCCCCCTCCGCCTTCGCTTTGACTCTCTTTAGCTTGTAGCTTGAGGTACCCGAACTACGGTTACAAAGAACATTACGATTATTGTAAATCAGATACAATGAAATATATTTCATTGTATCTGATTTATCACTTTCACGGGTTTAATACGAATCAACTTAACGGCCTGCTGCCAGTTGGCGTGTTAGCTCAATTGGTAGAGCGCTGCACTAGTATCGCAGAGGTCAGTGGTTCGAATCCCATACAGGCCTGATTTTTTTTTTCTTTTTTTTTTTTTTTCAGGTCTGATTTTCGCTATTGCTTAAATAGCGCTATCTACTGCGAGGATCGTGCATCATATGATTATTGTAAAGGGAACAAGTTTGGAATACGCTCTTAGGTCAAACGAGTCTTTATTACTCGAATTACCTTTATTACTCGAAAGACCCGTCCAACCCTTAGCGATCGTCCCTACCAGTCAGCTGCGCCTTATCTCTGGAACCCCAATAGAGCCAAATTTTTCTACCTCGACCCTCTAGAAAGGCTACAGACCAAATCGTGCCGCTAACAAGCAAGCTTCTGATTCTGAGAACTTGAGGAATACAAAAAATTAAAAGCTTACCTGCAAGAGAGGGCAGAGAAAAATTTGTTCCGCAAATAGCAACGGCAAGGCATACGTGAGTGCCGAATATCTTACCTCTTTCTTTCAAGATGTTTAAGGCGGTGGTGACTGATCTTTTTTCGTGAACGACTAAGTGCTTCTGTATGTCTGAGATCTCCTTGCCGTATTTGACTGGAGCAGAAGAAATGACAGCATCTTCGTATTCTTCACTATCTCTGCTGCTCTCCGTCACAGGAGGAAATTGTACAGGAGGAGCTGAATAACTGCTTGGTTCATATCGTTTTGAAAGCGAGTTCCAATCGACGTAGCTCTCCTCTTTAGTTTCAAGAAAAGCTGGTTTCCCTACAGTTGCGAACAAAGTTGTAGGTGAAGGAAGCTTTGTCTTGGCTGCTGATGCATTACCTGCAGGGCTGTTGGATTTCAATTTATCTTGCTCGTCATTCCTAACATTACTTTCGTTTTCAGAGTCTAAGTTCGAGCTGGAATCTCCGACAGTAAAGAATGATAGAGGATCTTTATCAGCACTGTTGCCCTCCTTGTTCAACGGTTCGTCCGCCATCTTAGATTTTGTGAATACATGGTAACAGTGAGCAGCGGTTCTCCATAAAATCAAACCCAGGTTCTCGCAGTGTTATTCTCCAAACGAAGATATCATGGAATCTTTTTCTTTTCGTGACAGTACCTCTCCCTTTTTGTAAAAAATTAGACGGGTTAAATGCCTCAACTAAAAGAAGCTAGAAGATATCGAAAGCGCCGCGAGGCAGAAGAAAGTGACGATGATCAACAGGAAACATCTTCAACGAGTGAGGCGTTAGAGGAAAGGAAAGAACTACAACGATTCCGGAAGCGACAGGCTGGAGTGTCGGCTGTAGCTCTTGCTCTTGGAAAAACTCTCGCACCAGAAGAAGAAGTTGAGAGCGATCCTTTTAAACTGAAAACAGGCGGGCTTGTGCAAGTGAACGATTTGATCCAGGATAGAAATCGTGACAGAGAAGGGGAAGACAAAGAGAAATCGATTAACTTAGGAGCAAATTTTGCTGCCGAAACAAACAGAAGAGATGAAGATACTCACATGTTGAAATACATTGAAGAAGAGATGGCGAAGAGGAAAGGTGTTGCACCGGATAAAACTATTCAGATTAAGTAAGTAACTATTTTTATTTTGAAATGGGTCTGTGTACGTGTGGATGGTAAGTTTGTTTTGGGGTATTGTTATGATATTAAAGTTAATCTGTTTTAATTACTGCTACCCCTCATTGGACCACTGTTTAGTTAATCATAACTGGCATAATCCAAGTTGTCGACAGTTCCTAAGTCATACTAGTTATTTAAAAGGCCGTTCACATGGAAGAAAAATTCGGGCGCGAACTCATCAAGAAAAAGGAATGGACCTTAAATTTTTGCTAGTGTAAACTATGCGGACCAGTGTTTTTTCAGGTTTTGGGTCCATGCGTGTCTATGGCCCCAAAATTTAAAAGAATATGGGTTTATAGCACTTTTATCGTTCTGACATCAGCTTGTGAGTGAGAATGTCCGAGAATGTTCCAACTGCGACCTCAAATCAAGTTTTGATTTGTTGTTTCTGCCTAACTTTTCTTTTAATAGTTCCATGAGAGCAGAAGAAAACCTACCATTCACTTATAGATTCTTTTCTGATCTAGCCTTTGCAGTGAGAGTTCTCATCTTGCTAGGTTCTCTTAAAGTGCACCTAAACCCAAAAATTTTTTTTCGCTTAACGAAATAAGCTTATTTTTTGGAGTATTTCTGTGCAAAAATTTTTTAATTTGCTTAAATCTTAAATTTTCTGTGCCTAGTCAAAATACGGAAAATCGGCCGCCATCTTGCCCCACGACCGAGTTTAAAGAGGAATGGCTCTAGCAGATAATGTGACGTCAAATCGAGAACACAAAAGTCTGCTTTTCACACATTTTCACTTGTTTGGGAAGGTTGTGGTCGATATTGTCCGAAATATGCCGACCAGGTGTGTTGTATGAAGAATGTATGAAGCGTGATACCCTCTTGCAAATTTCGCACGTTGCTACATCCTCCTACAACACACTTAGTCAGCATATTTTCGGACAAAATCGACTACAACCTTCCCAAACAAGCGAAAATGTGTGAAATGCAGACTTTCGTGTTCTCGATTTGACGTCACATTACCCGCTTGAGCCATTCCTCTTTAAACTCGGCCGTGGGGCAAGATGGCGGCCGATTTTCCGTATTTTGACTGGGCACAGACAATTGAAGATTTGAGCAAATAAAAAAATGTTTGCACAGAAATACTCCAAAAAATACGCTTATTTCGTTAAGCGAAAAAAAATTTTTGGGTTTAGGTGCACTTTAAGCTTAAGGTAGATCCAATTGTGTGCTCCGTAACTTTTTTAAAGGTGTCTGATCTTAATTTTTCAGTGGTGTAAATTGGCTTTCTTATTAGCATCCAGACTACTGGAGACAAAACTCACCATCTTTGCTCAGATAGATGTATAGTTAATATATTTAAATGAATTTGAGATGTTGGCTGGTTATTTTACTCCCAAGTCCAATATCACTTATCACTTGTCAATTCCAGGTTCACTAGCCCTCCCCTCCCCCCTCTCCCCCCCATAGTTTGCTTATATAAAAATATGGGGCTCATTGATGGTTGTTGTCATTGTTGTTTTTTTCATTTTGTAAGATTTTTTGTTTTTAATTTTGTGGTATTTGTTTTTTTTTTTCGGGTGAATGTTTGGTGGTGTGGTTGGTTTTAGTGGAGAGGTGATTTAAAGTCAAAACATCTCCACACTTTTTTAATTTGGGAGACTGGCATCTGTGCCAGATGGAGTGCATCGGTTTTATAAGTTGTGGGCAATGGCAAAACTAGTGCAGTGGGTGCTTGAGTGAAGTACATCAAAGCTATGTACAATAAAGTCTGTAATGGTGCCTGTAGCTCCAGCCTCCTAGGATTCTGATAAAAACAGTGTTATTTATTTTTTGTTTTTAATTACTGTTAATGATGTTATCTTTTGCAGGCCAAAATCAAAAGAAGATTTGCTGTACCAGGTTCCAGAACACATTAATGTGAGGTCAAAGATAATGGCATCAGAAGAAATGCTCTCAAATCAGATGTTATCTGGTATTCCTGAGGTGGATCTTGGCATTGATGCAAAAATAAGAAACATAGAGGCTACAGAAGCAGCTAAACAAGCTGTGATTGACGAACAAAGGAACAAGAAATCAAAAGAACCAACTGAGATGGTTCCAACTAACATGGCTGTAAACTTTATGCTGCATAGTAGATGTAAGCTATGTTTCAATTTATACTTTTTACATGTTGACAGTTTAGATAACATCAAGTGCTAGGAAATTCCCCATATGAAGTCAATTTCTGTAAATGCTTTGATAAGTGGAGTGCTTTGAAATTGTATTAGTTTAAAAATTTCTGTTTCATGTAAGGACAATTGGAAATACAGACTTTTGAAAATGATGATTGAAATGCTAAGTAACACACTGTGGCTTTCTTCTGCATTTTTGGATGTTTTAGTGTGGACAGAAGTGGAAAAAATCGAAATGTTTGCATTTTGATAAGGAAATGCTGTAGCATGGACAGTCGAAAGCATCTTGAAAGTGCTAGTCTGATAAAAACTGTTTTGCTTCATTTTACTTGAGAAAAAAATAGTACTCTTTGAAAAACTTTTCAGTGTTTGATTTTATTTATCAGTAATATTTTATCAGACTGGCTGGCAGTTCAGCTGCAAGCTGATTTGAACAGGGTTTTCCTTTTCAAAGAAAGTTGAAGTCGGATGAAAGGGAAGCAGGCGGAGACAATTTGGGTGAGTAGTGCCCAGCCTGAGTGGCGAAGGCGTGAACAGCTAGGGGGGTCCGGGGGCATGCCCCCCCCCCCCGGGAAATTTTAAACATTTGAGCGCTCTGAGATGCAATCTGGTGCATTTTGGGTGCTTAAATTAAGGAAATGAACAGGCTTAACAACACAAGAAATGACAATGTATTTGATAAAATGCAGCCCTTTTCTAGCACGTTGATTGGCAATACCGGGCACATTGCTTATAAATATTAATGTAAAACAACACTCGAATCGATCTGGAAGAATTTCACATAAAGATATATTGACACAGAAATCAAAGGTAAACAAAAATACAAACATCACAGAAAATATTTCGCAATTAATTGCATCCCACACGATCGCCTGAGACTTACTTTACTTCGGACTTGGCCCAAGGTAATATTTGTGATGCTTTGGCTTAGTGAGAATAAGTAGTTCCCAGTTAAAGTATATCTGTTTTAACTAAAACAGTTAAAAGCGGATAAATCAAGAAGATAATCGACCTTTCAAATAGTAATTTATTTAAATGCAAAAATTGAATAATTTACGTATCTTTAAGCTTGAAGGGATGCCAGTGATACATGACTTGACCGCGCAAACTTGTACTGAATGTCACGTACCAGTACACGCGCAAAAATTCTACTTCGTTTTTTGCTGAAATATGTACTTTTTATCGATTTCCGTTTCTTATACGTCATTGTCAGACAACATACAAAGTGTTTATTATTTATCTCAAATATTTTAAATTATATAACAGCAAGGACTCTTTTAGTCGCCGGCGACGGAGCCGTTCGCAGGCGGCGAAAATCGCCGGTCGCCGGCCGAAAAGGAAAACCCTGTTGAATGGGGAGTTGTGATCAGGGCCAACCAGTTCACAGTGTTACAGTGCACAGATTGAATCACAACCATCTGTATGGTCACTGGCAGTAGTGGGATTCTTTGAGCAAAACCTCTGCGAATCACTTGTTAATAGGAACTGATTTGAATGTGAATGTTTTCCAGTTTATGACGAGCAAAAGAACATTGATGCAGAAAGTAGGAGGGTTTCTGCAGCAAGAGACAAGGCACAAGAGCAAGAGAAAGCAATTAAAAAACCAACAGTAAAGGCTGATGATACTTCATCAGCATCAAACAGCCAAGCACATGGAACCAGTGTTACTGTAGCTGCTGCTCCAAACAAGAAGAGAGCTGGGGACAAAGTTGAAAAGGCCACTGATGATTTCTTTTATGAGAAATTTAAGAAACGAGCAAGAGACTCGTGGAGATACCAGTAAGGTACCTCTGTACAATGCTGCTTGCTTGTGAATCAGATGCATTGAAAAATACAAAATGTCAACAAAAGCTGACAGGCAGCAGAAATATTACTATGTTATTAAGGTTCATTCTTCAACACTTGTAGCCCTCTCAAGAGTTCTAAAACTATACACTCTTATTCATACCAGTAACTGTATTTTAAAGTAATTCCTCGTGTTTTTACACCTCTTGAAGGATTTTCCTCAAAGTATTAGTGTCTATGATAAAAAAGGACTTATTCCAATAGACTACTTAAAAAACATTTTTCCTGTCTCAGTAAAATACAAGAAACTGTTTAGTTTTGTAGTCTAAGTGGTCCAAACTGTCACACCTCATTCATATCTTTGGGACATGAGTAGACACAAACTATTGGTAATCTCCCAAGCCTTCCTTCTTTTACTCTCTCAAGTTTGGTACCCATCCTCCTCTACATTTAGGGAAGAAGCATGGCCTTATTTCTTAAAAAATCAGCTGGCATTAAGCCTATCTTTACCAGGATCACTATTTGTACCCTTTTTCCAAAACAAATTTCAAGGACTTTTCCAGGACTCCAAATTTCACTTTATTTCATTTTTTTTTTTACTTTTGTAATTTTTATTGCTGATCCATTAATTCAGTAAAGTTCATGAGCCAGAGTATTTTATATTGTTCACTTTGTCAAACATCAATCAAATTTGACAATGTTTAGAGGGGAATTTCAATTTCTTAAAATTTATGAATCACGTTCATCAAAGGGGGTAGAGTCATTTTGTTTGCACAGTTTATCTTCTTTACTGTTGGCAGTTTCCTGAGTGTTCAAGAATATGCTGACAGAAGCAAGAGCTTCTCTCACCCAAATAGGATAAATTTCATCTGGAAACAACCTTTTCATAAATTTGTGCACAAATTCAGGAAACTTGTCTTGCTTGATACTTTCTCTTATATCACGCATCAACTTCATCTGAAATTAAATTAAAAATAACCCTCCATATTTTTTTTAACTAAACAAGTTTTTTTAAATTGTACCTGCATTCTTCATATTCCTCTTTTGAAGTATAGCTGAGGGAATTTCTCAACATAATTTGCATTGGCTTTTGTAAAGGGAGCAAAACAAGGGAACCCTCTTAGCAGGGAAAAAATCATACCCATATATAATGCAAGGCACATAAATCAAACTAGAACCACACTCTAACAACTTAACTTCATCATTCTATACAATCATTGCCAAGTGGTCATGCTATACATTTCCTTTTGATGTCTCTCACAATCTTGTAGGCCTCAATAATAGCATGACATGCATTTCTAGTATCAGTCCCAGACCCCCTGCAACCAAGACCAATCACTGGCTTGTGTTACTCAAGCACTCATACTTTTCCCTCCCAGGGAGAAGAATCATTTGTGCTGAACTGCTCTTAATGAGGGCCAGTACCTAGGCTAACAGTCTTGTTTCATGGTGAAACGTACCTGATAATATATATTATGAATTGTCAACAAATGACAAGCAATTTCTTCCCTGCCTAGCAAAGAGTTGACATAAGCACGGGTGTGATGTTTACAAGCCAAACATCTGCAGTCTCTGTCGATAGGTTCAAAGTCTGTAGAATATTGTTTATTCTTTAAGTGAAGTTGACCCCAGGGTACCAGGGCTGTGCCAAATCTCTGGATTTGAATGAAAATACTAGTCAATAGGGTTATGAATTAATTATCAATTAATGAATGATCTTCAAAATTCTTGTCAAGATCTTTAATTTTCTTGCCAAGATCTTTCAGGATCTTCAAAAGTATTGTCAAGAGCTTGAAAGATCCTTGAAGGTATGGGTGACAAAATGAAAGATCTTGGCAGGAAAATGAAAAATCCTTGAAGATTGACCTTTTGAAAGATCTCCTTGTAAGATCCTTGATAGGATCCTCGAAGGTCCTTCTGAGGTGAGCAAATGGTTCTAAAACTAGACTCCATTACAACACTACAGATCTAATTTTTATCATTTGGATACATCAACAAAGTTGAAATGGTAAATTGGCCACCGTAATGATTACAAAAGCTGACGTTTCGAGCGTTAGCCCTTCGTCGGAGCGAATAGAGGAATTGTGGGTTGTGTGTGCTTTTAAAGGCAGAAAATGGAGCTACGTTATTGGTGGGAACATGGCAACGAGAAAAATGACAATAAGAAAAAGTTTTGTCAGGTCAATATGACCTGACAAAACTTAATGTAGGACATCTGACTCCTATTTTCTCTGCCCTATGCTAACTGATAGTTTTCTATTGAGATTATCCATCCCTTATGATTACCATGGTAAACAAATGAACAGGTGGAGATATCTTAAAGACTCTTACAGAAACAATGAATCATTTGGATGAGAAAAGATCAAAGATAACACAAGCACTGCATGTTGAATCATGCTCAATAAACTTTTTGTTTTACTCTACTTACTGCTGTTCTAGTTGGATAGACACAGTCAAACATGTCAACTCCCAATGCACAGCAAACTACAAGATCCACAGCATAGCTTGAGCAAAAAAATGTAAAGGATGATTGTAAAACAGAACAGGAAAAAAATGAGGAATTTAATCTTGATATCATTGCTAGAATGATTTTACAATAATTTTTTCTTTGAATGCCAAGTCATTGTTTGCACATGATCCTTACCCAACACCCATAAGATATCTTGGTTTTTTCTTTGGTAGATGATCTGTACACAGTGTGACAGTTTTCCAAAATAAAGATTTCTCTTCTCCACCACTTAGGCCACCAATGGCAATACCAGGAGTGTTACGTTGAACCATTTCTAGTAATTGAATATTCAATATACTTGGTCATATACTTGTAAGCATTTTACAAGGTTATTGATCTTGTAGGTTAGAGAGTATTTACATGATTTTATATGCATGCTTCCAACATAATTTAGCAGCTTGTGCAGTAAATGGTTTGAACCTGGGGGTAACATGTGAAGGTGTAGTCTGATTGTCTGGGTGAGTGTAGTCCTGAGAAGGACTGTTGTCGGTGGTAGTCTACTGACAACAATCATTCACTTGACCCTGATGATGACTTCCGCACAGGTTGTCGAAACGTCAGTCACTACCACTGACAACAGTCCTTCTCAGGACTAGACTCACCCGGACGATCAGACTACACCTTCACTTAGCAGCTTGTATTAGCCTAATGATCAGCTGACTGGATTCAGGGCTGAAAGGACAAGATACAGGTTACATGCTGGTCATTGCATTGTATTGTTACTGTAACCACACAGTGTCCCACCCAGGAGTACAAATGGGAACCAATGAACTGTTGGGGAATCTGACAAAATAGAATGGGGTAAATATGACCTATACATGCAATAGGGTAGCATCCCAGCCAGAAGTGGTGGACAAGAAGCCTTATGAAATGAGTGTCTTGAGCCACAAAGTTTTAGCAAAATGCTCCACAACAGAGGCTCAAACTATTGCATTGTTATGCTATGAAAGCCAAGAAAGCTCAGACATCAGACATCATGTGGGTAGCTAGGCTCAGGAACAGATTTTACCTTTCTTTATGACACTTCTACAACAAAATACCTTTAATGCAAGTCTTTCTGAGTTCCAGATTTAATCCTCCCTGGATTATTGCAAAGAGATTTTGCTGTGTTGGCTTAGCATGGGCTGATATACATCTGTCTAACCATCGGATTGACCGCAACATGGCCTCTTCAACTCTTGGACCTACAGAAACAGTTACCAGAAATTAGCCAAAGGATTGACTGAAACATGCCTAAAAGATGGCCAAATATTTTTTTTTAGGGGTGGTATGGGACTTTTGAAGTTCTTCTCTTCTGATTACTTGCTAATTTTGGCATACACTAAATATTATTAAATTTATATGTTTTTAATTTGTTTTACTTTATTTTCAATAAATTTTTAATTACAATTGTCTGTTTTAATGATTCAATGATGAAATGAATTAACAATTGGTTCCTGCTTTAGCGTGCACTATCGAGTTATGGAGCATGCGGGAAGTTTGGAGAGCACAAAAGAAGCGTAAGAGTTGCCCAAGGCAATAGCCGAGGGCAACTCTAGCTTCTTGAGTGCTCTCCAAGCTTCCCATGAGCTCCATAACTCGATAGTGCACAACTGAAAGCATGAACCAATTGTTTTAGAACATAGCCGGTGGAATTGTGCATCAAATCTGACACGAAAAACGGACAACAATATCAGTTGAAGCGAATCATGATGCCTCTGATGAAGTCTCCTTTCCCGTTGTTTTTCTCTTTTTCTGCCTCATTTAAGAACTCTAGCCCAAGGGAAAAGATCAAGACATTGTCTTCATTTTCGGACTAGTAGGCCAAGTTTCTGTTTGTATCCATTATTGTCGCAAAATATAGTATATTTCCCTGCGCTGACAATGGCCGCTCACACGAAAAAAAAAAATTTCTGGCGAAGCAATTTGCTGACGCTGTCAGCGTGCACTATCGGGATTTTGAGCATGCTTACGTATATTGAATTTGATTTCGCAGTTCTGCTAGCTATGTTCTAACATAACTTAGTTCATGGTTGAAATAAAGGTCTTTAAGTCTTTTTTTTCTTGACCTCTTTTCTGAAAATTCCTTTAAGTACAGCTGAGATTTTTTAAAAATTGGTTAACTACAAAATTTAATCCAATCATATTGATGACTAGCAGACTTATCTATTTTTCCTAAAACAAACATTTCTTATCACTGTACAGTTATTGTTACTGGAGTCAACTTACAAGGCCTCCCAGAAAATATATCATTATCAAGGCTTGACACTAACGGTAGCCCACTAGCCACAGACTAGTAGAAATTCAGTTTTGGCTTGTGGTTTTCAATGTCACTAGCCACTTGGCTAATAAGTTGAAAATTTAGTGTCGAGCCCTAATTATGATTCTATAGGTTTTGTCCACTAGTTGTCACTGGTTGAAGGATAATATTTACAACCATAGATAAAGTCCACCTCTATTTTTTTTATTTTTTTGTCCTCTTAGACATATTTACAATATCCACAGTTATTAGTATAAAAATCTGCTATATATGACATTGAATAGCTGTGCTAAAATAGAGAAACTTTAGAAGAGATCTTTAGCAGGTTGCCAAGGTTACCATTATACTGATTTAAGTTACCTGTCGTAGTACTGCTGACCACATCATCTAGTTGCATTATGATATCAGCTCCAATGGAATTCTGGATCTCAGTTGATTTCTCGGGAGTAAGTAACATTTCTTTACCATCATGGGGAGACTGGAACTTAACACCTTCCTTTGAAAAAAGAAATAAACATCTCTGTATGCACTTAAAAATCTTTTACTTTAAAATCTGTCTCTGATACCAGGTTCAGATTTTTCTCTCAATTTAAAGTATTTCAATTGCCTCAATTTGTTTATTCTTTTACTTCAGAAGGTAAGTCAAATGAATAAGGGGGAAAGAGTACCATATAACCCCATACATTAATTATGCATTCAATTTCATTGTTTTTAAGACAATGACTTATTTCCATGGGTTTAGCACATATACATTACTAATAAGTACTTACTGCTTCAATAAAAGAGAAATTGATTGAAAGCGGCTTTTTCGTCTCCATTCCTTTCTCATGTTCTTCTCCCTTCTCCCCTTTGTTCCTAACTTCTCCTCGATTTTTTTTTTCTTTTCTTTCCTTTTTACCTTCTTGGCAATTCTGCTGAGCCTTGAACCATCCCTCCTCAGACAACGCGTTATTATCGGACCATTATCAAACCTTAGCCTTACCACTATGCTGCGCAAACCAGTTAGGAGTTCCTCTCCAAAAGCTACTTTTTCTTTTACCTTTCAGTAAAAGATTTTCATAACAATATATGCATGATATAATGCACCAAAGGTCCCCTTTGCACTAAAGAATGCATTTCTTCTTCTCTACGATTGGCCAAATACCACATAGAAAACAAAATTTATTCATACCTCTTTCTAATAACATCAACGAAAGAAGAAGATAGAAGGAAGAACAACAACAACTCGGAGATGGAGAGACTGAACTTTATTCGACTTTCTCGAATATCATCTGATCACGACCGGTGCATACAGTGGTGTAAGGATCACAACCTGCTTGCGACGTCGGTAAAATGTCCTCGAGCTGGGTGCAGCAATGAACTTAGCTGGACGCGACGTGCTTCATTGCGTGACGGGTATGAGGGGCGATGTTCAAAAAAGGGTTGTGATGGAATGGCTTCAATGCGCCGGAATTCACCGGTGTGCACATACAGGGTATCAAAAATACATGGTGGGAATCAAGCGAGGTTTGCCCCAAACAGGAACATCCAGAAAGACTAGATACAAAGGTTTCTTTGCATCGCTGTATGCACCGGCCTTCACGAACAATTTTCATCACTAGGACACGAAAGGATAAAGAATCAACCAAAACCACAAGAGCAGGTAAGACACAACATTTATTTAAACTTTGCATTGACAAACTTCAAAGCCTGACCGTAGACTTAACGTTATTTTCCGGCCAATTTTACGCTTTCAAAGAGAAACTGAACATTCAGTTATATCTCAAAATTAAAAACCTCTGGAAAATTAATTGAGTTTTCCGTTTTGCAAAGCCAAAATGTGCCAAATTTACCCTGTTTCAAAAAAGACTTAGAAAAAAAATCAAAATTTTGAAAACAAAGACTACTAGTCTCAGCGGAGTTCTATTGTTATCGCTATTGTTTTAATTGAACAAAGACTGAATGCATAATTATTGTAGGGGGT
Source organism: Stylophora pistillata (assembly GCF_964205215.1). Classification (NCBI taxonomy): domain Eukaryota; kingdom Metazoa; phylum Cnidaria; class Anthozoa; order Scleractinia; family Pocilloporidae; genus Stylophora; species Stylophora pistillata. The sequence continues at coordinate 44,391,088 of NC_142522.1, forward strand.
TATATGGTACTCTTGCCAATAAGGGAGAAACAGATGTAAGAAGGTACTTACCTCAGTAATCTCAGCCAATTTTAATAAAGATACCATCTGAAATCCACCACTATCCTATATGTTGGAAACAAGAGTATTAATTTGCTAATCACACGAAACAATTACCACTCGTTTCTCCTTAAGTCTTGAACCATTTGTAGATTTTTGAGTGTTGCAAAAGAAAATGATAAATCAAAAAATAAAATACCAAATCAAACCAAACAATATTAATATTTCGGCTAACAACTTACCGTTAATAAAGCTCTTTTCCAATTCATAAATTCATGTAGTCCCCCAGCTTTTTCTAGTATCTCTGTGCCCTGTGTGATAAAACTTATCAAATGAACTTATTTATTTATAAGAGTTAGGGACGTACAATAATGCAATTTAAATGCTCCCGATCTCTTTTTCTCTCTACCGGTCTCATTCCAAGATGATATGTGTTCCCGAGAATAATCTGACAGTCCAGCTCTGTGAGCTGTTTAGAAGTCAAACCCTTCATCGTTCCCTGAGTTCCTACGGGCATAAATACTGGAGTTTCTACTTCATAATGTGGCAAAGTTAGAATAGCAGCTCGAGCCTTTGTTGTGGAGCATTCTGCTAAAACTTTGTAGCTCAAGGCACATGTTTCACAATGCCTCTCGTCCGCCATATTAATTTTGACCGCTGACTTATAGTATTGTTGGCGTGGACTGAATTCAAACCCCATTGAGGGAGGGACAAGCAATGATTATTGGCTTTGATCCAGAATTGACTGATCTTATTTTGATAACAAACGAATATCGAAAAATTATACAACATCACATTAGAAAAATTTCTAACAATATTGAAGCTTTCAAATGTAACTGAAAGGAACATATTCACTCCCTGTCCCCTCTCTCTCCAGGTTCCCCAGGTTCCTTTTTCGTCTACGTTGACAGTAGTTATAATCAGCGGTTGAGTATTTGAGAACAAACAAAATGGCGGAAAATATGGAAATCTCAGAGAGCTCAGCAAATGGAGATCTTTCTTCTTCGAATAATGGGCAGATAACAGTAAATCAAGTCAAATTCGTCGGAATAGAATATCCAGGTTACATAAAAGATGAAAATCACATGCTTGAAACTCTAGGAGGCGAGGAAGCATTGTCAAGGACTTACTCAATTCCAACGAGACGACTAGAAATGTCATTTCGTCCAGAAGATCCTTACGCGCATTCATTGTGTGGTGATCGGTATCCTACTGCAAACTTGTTACTGAAAGTGAAACGGCGAAAGAAGAAGCAAAAAGAAGGAATCGGTGAGACGGAAGAAGTGAAATATGAACAAGAGATCTTGGGGATAGTAGGAAATTCATTCAAGTAAGTATCAACTTGATAATGTACTAGTCTGGAAAGCGGCGTCAAGGAAAGAGGAGTATGGGATGAATTTTACTTGAGAATAGTTTGGATATGGTATATATGCGAAAAGGAAAACCCAGGTTTTTCACAATTGCTGTCAATCACGTATTATTTTGTGAAAGAAGAGATAGCTCCTGCTGAAGAGATAGTTCCTGCTGATTTCTTTCCATGAATAAAGGGGCTAAGTTTCTAAAGTGGTGCTGCGTCAGTGGGGGTAACAAGGCAATTGGGTAATATCAACTAAGTTGGAACTGTAAATTGGCTGCCATAAAGAGTTAAAAAGCTGACGTTTCGAGGGTTAGCCCTTCGTCAGAGTGAATCTTTCCATGAATCCCGCCTTGGGTTGGTTACACATATGAGACTAAGGTAAAATTACCGAGAAAGGTAACACTGAAAGATTTCCATATAACCTCATAATGTTCTAAAACAGACCTGTAGTCACATAGGCTCCTGGGTCTTTTTTTTTTATAGGTAAGCAGAGAAGGTTTTACAAAAAGTCTTTCTCTTAACATAACTTGGAAACTTGGATAAGGCTGCAAATTATCTCTTGTATTGTGAATTTTAGCATTTGGCATCTATACTCCATCACATATTTTTGTTCACACGCAATTGATCTAGATGCATCAAGTGACTGAATCTGCCCCAGCTTAAACAGGGGTATATCAGAGAATGTGCTTCAAAATGCCCTCCCTTAAAATTTTATGCAAGATCAGGGAGCTTTTTTGTGGTTGTTACAGAAGAAGTTTTATGTTTATAACTAAAGTTGTACCAGAGAACACTAAAAAGGGAACATCCCACACAGCAAATAGTGAGCTGTGTGTAAACATTTAGTCCAATAGATTACAAAAATATAATAAAACACACTAGCCACCATTTGTATGAAAATAGGCTATCTGTTCCTTGAAGCTCACAGTTCTCTTCAAGCTTTGCTCTCAGAAAACTGTTTGTATCTCAGAAGAAATAATATCTGCAGAAAAATATCCATGTAAATTTTTGCAAAGATAAACTCTATGAATGTGGTATTTACTGATAAGTTTGTCTTCGGGTAAGACTTGTAAATGTTCCATGTTCCACTTCCTCACTCATTTCTTCCTTCCCCCTCCCAGTCAATCCTGTCCAGGGTACTCTATGTTGACAATTTCACTGGCCTAGAAGGAAGGGTTGGTAATTGCCATCTGAATGGTGTTCTTGAAGGCAATTACTTTTTAAATTTAGTAAATTTCCTCTAAGGACCCTATGGTTTCCATTGACAGACTGTTAAAACTGATACATGTATTCCTTATACATGTACCTCGTATAAAGCAAACTTTTTCGGTTTGGTCAACAGGAAGACTGAATCTGGTTTCTTCTTACAAAATAAAGTCGAGAAGATTTGTCTAGTATCTTGGGGGCGTTTTTTTTTCCACTTGCACTTGTTGGATATGAGATGATTATAGCCAACTCAGCGCTACGCGCCTTGTTGGCTATCTATCATCTCATATCCAACGCGCACTCATGGAATAATTGTTAGGTATTCTTTGGGACTACAGATCAACTCTTGTACAAAAAGGTCCTGAACCGTAGTGTATTTACTTCATAACATTTGAATTTTTTAGGTCATACAGTTGATTAATAAGTACAAATATTATACTTGGTTTTGATGCTGTAGCATAGTGGGATATAAATTCCACAGAAGAAACTCTTTTATGTTGCATCCAGTACCTGTTGATTTTGTAGGTTTGAAGTTATGGCAGATTTTCAGTATCTTGTTCCTGAATTGCCAGATGTCTTGAAACAAGTCACTGATGGGGCTGCATTAAATCAAGATGTCCCTTATCACCTGCAACCTCCTGTGTTTACAAGATTTGATCATCCAATAAATTACAACTACAATGCTGAGTCTGTGCCACGAAGTGGTAAAACTGATCAAGGAAATGACAAGGAGGAAGAAAGGTAGAGGATGACATTTTGTGACATATAAAGTGAAATATATAAATTTGCCTTCAAGAAACCCTTTCTCTCCAAAGAGTGATGAGTGATCAGGAAACAACTTCTCCTCACATAATGAATTGAAAACACTGTCACATGACAGAATTAAGCCTTTTCACCATAACACCAGTATGCATAGTCTTGTTACTGCTGCCAATCATTCCTAAAAGTTATTACCTTTTGTTCAAAAATTGTCATTACCTGATTTCCAGTTTGGTTGGAACAAGAGCAAGAACCAGAAGACCAGTTTATGCAATTGCTATAAATTTTAATACTCCTGAAGTTCCAACTGCTGCAAATCCCAAAGCAGAAGAAATTGCAAATCGACCAAAAGATGGTCTAATGGATGTGATAAAGAAACTGTTTGCTAACAGGCCTATTTGGTCTCGCTCAGCATTACAATGCCACATAACAAGTGCATCACAGGAGAGGATGAAACAGCTGTTAGCCTGCACAGCTTATTATTGGCTTAATGGACCATGGAGGACTTTATGGACCCGAATTGGATATGATCCACGCAAAGACCCCAGTGCCAAAATGTAAGTTAAACAATAGCTTTCAGGTGGTGCATAATATGCTCAAAAGTCAGATATTTGAGATATTTGACTGCAGAAATTTGAATATACTGGTATTTTATCATGATAGAAGTGAACAGTTTTCTAAGAGCAAACCTAAAAAAAATGGAGCTTTAGGGAACAGATAATATTCAAGAACAAATGATGATGGGTGTTTATCAGAGAGGGTTTATTACTATTGCACAAGTTTTGGCAGGTTTCCTACCAAGAACAATTCAAAATGTCAGTCCACACAAAATTCTATTTTCAAATGGCAGATATCTGTTTCTTTTATTTTAAACTAGTCACTACCTTCCTGATTATGTAATTAAATAACACTTCTAATGAACAATTTAATGAAATTTTATTTTTACAGTGAGGATTTCATACAAACATTTTCATAAATAAGTTCTAAGACCTCTTGAAAATGTCATAAAAAGTTTATTTTTCCTCTGTATCTACCATTTTTTATCTTAAACAGTTATCAGATGCTTGACTTCCGTGTTGGTAGCAGGAAAGGGGCCAAAAATCTTCCAATCAAAGCTAAGAGAAGTTTAAGCAAATATGTTCTTCCAAACTTGGTCAGAAGAACTAATAGTACTCAAGGAACTTTGGTTAAAGAAGTTGTTATGGTGGAAGGTGAGAAAAAGGCAGAGGAGAAGCAAAATCAAGAGCCAGATTTACCATATGTCTTTACTCCTAATAAAATGCCTGTACAGAAACAATTGTTCTACCAAGTATGTGACCTTCATGATCCAGAGATTCAAAGACTTCTTGGCAGAAATGATGGTCAGGTAAGTTGCTACAATAACTACTATTATGCGTCACAGGTGATCACAGGTACCATTAAACAATACAATGATTTTAATCTTATTTTCCATTTATGTATTCCGTACTTATTTCGAACTTGGAGAGGAAAGGGCAGTTTTTCAAGCGGGACACCTGTGGTAGAAAAAAAGGACTGTAAAGTAGCAACTGTGTTTGTTGATAGTAAAACCCTTAGGGAAGGCTGAGGTGCAAGCACCGTTAACACCTGGGTTATTTTCTTCATTCGCTCTGACGAAGGGCTAACGCTCGAAACGTCAGCTTTTTTATTCGTCACGGTGGCCAATTTACATATTTCAACTGAGTTGATATAACCAAATTACATTGTTACCCCCACCGACGCAGCACCAAAGTTTCTTTAGAAACTTTTAGCCTTTATGTTTTTTCAGGTTTCACTTATTTGCTATAACTGCTTCATTAAAATTCCCTTATCAGGAGTGAATCTTCACAAATTCTCCACTCGTTGAATACGAATTGATGTAACTCAGTTATCATTTGTGAAAGAATTTTGCAAGATATTGGTGTCAATTGATTCTGTTATGATCAGGCTCTTTAGCAGCAAAAAAAATCATTTTTAATTTCTGTTTTACCTAAATTGAAAAAGAGTCATTTGTATGTGTGTTCTTTCGGTACCTAGTCGCTACGCCGACATGTCAATTCGCCAACAACCAACTCGCCGACACCACAAGTCAACTCGCCCACACCTTCAATCAACTCGTCGACACCTTCAGTCAACTCACCAACAGTGTTTTCTGGTCGATTCGCAGACAAACCAGTCACTTCACCGACGTACTTGGTCATTCGAAATTTATCTTCAGTCAAAGTAAGTATAGGTTGGTACGTTCTCATTCAAAACTGTTTTAGTTTTGTCATTAAAGGCCCCGATTTTAACTTTGTTTTCAAAGGGGAGGTAAACGGCGTAACAATTCGAGTAAGAAAGTTAGTCGACGAACTGACGTCGGAAAATTGTCCAGTGGTGTCGGCGAGGTGACCAAAGGTGACGGCGAGATGAGTTATCGTGTCGGCGAAATGACCGGTAACCGTTTTCCGCTTGCCTGCGTTTAAATGGCCAACATTCGAGAATGGGTGGATATTTAATTCGTTTCCTAGGAAGAGGAGTGTCAGGAGCGCGATGGTTGGTGTTTACCTGGCACAAGTGATCAGATCAGGTCCATTCTTTACCAACGGACTACTGAACTAGCCGAGAAACTTAGACAGGAACAGTTGGGAGAGGGGACAGAGGCGTCGGTATCTCAATTAGAACTCACAGGGGACGAGTGGACAGGACATGAAGGCGTTCAGAACTACTTGCAAATGCTTGAACAAGACGATGATATCGAGGCCTACGATATTTTTGATGACTATGGTGAAGGAGATGATTAAATAAGAAACGTGACCGTTTTTTCACATCTCGAGCAATTGCAATTCCTTGTAATCAATTGGTGTCAATCTTCTCCATCCTTGGCCCATCCTTGGCCTATGCTTGGTCCATCCTTGTCCTATCCTTGTTCCTTTTGGTATCCTTCCTCTTCGGTTTTTGAATCTTAAACTATTAATTAAAATTTTTCGTTCTGATTCAGAACAATTTTCAGCGCCAGCAACAACGACTCGAGAATAGTGTCGTATCTTCTAAAGGTCGATTTTGACCCCTCCCCTCCCTCCCCTCCCTCCCTTCCTTTTTTTTTTTTTTTTTTTTTTTTTTTTTTTTTTTTTTTTTTTTCATCTTCCTTATTTTAACTTTCACCACTAGGGAGACCAGGTGAATCACTAAAAAAAAAAAAAAGTATTTAATGTAAGTTGTAGCTTGCGGGTATAAATACTTAAACGAAAGTACGCCTCACGATGTTTACACGTGCGAAACCACACTGGGCTCAAGTTCTTGCATGTGAAGTTGAGAATTTAATTGTTTAATTTCGAGCGTAATTCAGTCTAAAACTTGATCTAAAGTTTCAGTTTTCTTCGTTATTGATATTGAAATAATTTTGTTATCGCTTAAAACCGCAAATGAAAGCCTGACTGTGTGTTTGATAAACGTAAACTCCATTTTGCACAGTGACAATAAATCAAGACGTATTTTATTGACCGAACATCATTTGCATTTTGTTTGAATGAGAAATGTGATGTACTCAGAATTCTTTTGTCGTTAAAATATTTCATGAATTGAGCAGTACCGCAGATTAGAAGCTACAGCAAGTCTTTCATTTTAATAACTAACTAGAGACGGTTTTTTCCTTTTTTTTGGTAATTGTATTTATTTCCACAATTTTTGGAAAAACAGAAATATTTGTAGACATCTTTAAAATGTTGTTAAGTAGCACTATATGTCTTCCTTTTTTCATTCATGTCGAGGAAATGTGATCTCTGTTTTTTTTTTAAGATGACTTTGATAACCCTTAATATTCGCGGGCGGATGAATTTAAATACAATGGGCTAGATAATCTTGGAATAAATGTGAAGAAACTTGACACTCTTCACTCAACTTGAGCTTGTATTTACGCGAAAAACTTTTGTCAGTCGAGCAGGACTGATTTTGTCACCGAAGCTTACATCGATTAAGGCAGTTATTCCGTCAAGAGGAAGCTTAATATCCATATACTGAGCAATTCAGGCAGCTCAGCTCCTACAGAGCCTATTGAACAATTGTTACGTTCACCGTCAAACCATCACAATAAATTGTTTATCGTGTTCATCCATCCGGCCTGCGATTGAAACAAGCTCGTGTGTGAATTAGCAAACTTCAATACATCTAGTCCCCGGCAGGAAAGCTGTCCTGTTTGGAAAACATTTTATTCTGAGCTTTTCTTTGCATATTCTTTAGATGTGGTGGGTGAGTACATACCCTTTTTATTTCCTTATTACTGTCTGTCTGTAAAGTAGTTTATTTAATCTTTCCTTAGAACGGTTATTAAGAAAAGGTGTTCGCGAATCTCTCTTGTGTTTTTGGGAAAGATCTTTTTATAGCCCTCTTTTCCGGTCGGATTTGTTGCCAGTTCTCTTTTCTTATTAAAAAAATAAAATCTAAAGGCTTTAATACCATGCGTATGAACCGAAACGAGACCTCAACTCGCTGTTCAGAAACATGGAATTTACAGAATTCGAAACGATAAAAATTTAATGAAATAATAAAACCGAACTAGGGCAACAGCCTGGATGGAGGATATTTTTGTAACGCAAAGTTTTAATTTAAAGACTGTACTGGGGGAAATGCTATCGTAAAAGTTTTATTATGAGGTGCCGGCGTAAGTCGTACATGTAACGTCCTGTTTTGGTTTTTCGCACCAGTAAAATTAAAATCTTTGTTGAATGCGTCAAACTTGAGAATGATAATGGTAAACTTCGAGGAATCGCTCACAGTTTCCGAAAAATTTATGGTGAAATAACGAACGGCGAAGGTTAGTAGCGTTGTTTTGCATTTCTTTAAAAGCGGCGAGTATAAATCATCAGGTTTTGAACTAATTTTCTTGGAGTATCTCGCGGAGAATAGTCCCTTGTTCGTCATTGAAAATTTGTTTATTATGTCCGAACCAGTTCACCTGGCGGACCTGAATTTTAATCACAGTTGAAAATCAACAGTTCACGACTCTTCTATGAAGCATTGCCTGTCAGAAACACAAAGTAAGTTTTTTTCGCTCCCTGCTGTGGTCGTACCAGATGAAACTAAGTAGTCGTTCTGCAACAATAATGAAAAAAAAAACGAAATACGTGACTGAGAAATTGCCAAAGATCAGCATCATTGGAAATTATATATATTTTGTCATTTAAAAATAATTAGCTCGCCTAAACCAAGCCGCCCCTGTAGCGGTCGACGCAAGATCGTTGCTAATTTATAAGTATATGTCTTGAAGGCGGTGTGTTTATTTGAAAGATGGATGGTAAAAAAGACCAATTGTAATTCACTGCCGGAAAATTGAAGGACGCGCGAAACGTGATCTCTTTTGATAATTGAGGACGAAGAATAGCTTTCATACGAACTAATATTTGATTCCAAGTTAAAAGCCAAGCGTTGTTGCGGAAGTCCTATTCATTGCAAATAATTTCAGGACTACTCGAAGATAATGCGTATAACTATATAGTTGAGTACAAAGGTAGATTTAGTCATGTCAAGACAAACACAAACATATTTTTTTTTCCCCTAAACTAGCTGACAACAAGCTTTTTCGCAGCCATTTATATTTTATTTTTGAACACAATATTGATAATGAGTTCATGACTAGAGGATCAGTTTGCAACACAAAGACACAAGGTTTGCTATCTTTTCTTTTAAAATAATGAAGGTGCTTGTAATTTTTTACCGATCCTAGTGAGAATAAATTCAAAACTGACTTCCTCTTTTCACACTTAAACACCACGTAAATCTCATTCGTCTTTCGTTGTTGAATGTCTTTCTTGCGTCTCTGTGAAAAACGTTCACTTCGTTTTTAACAGCGACAACTGGATGCCATATTCAACATAATTTCTATGCTAACTTTGGAAATATGAACTGTAAGTATCGAGAAGTCAAACTTTCTATATTCTCTTACCAAGGCAACAAGGCAGTGTAACCAACATACCGCGGGCATGTTCGGTATACACAATGCTCTCCATTACTGCACTCGTGACACCCCCCCCCCCCCCCCACGGGGAGGAGGAGAATTCACACTCCTATACTAAGAATCCTGAGGATTACCTACTGCGTGGGGTGACAATCCAATGTCTGGTTATCGATGTTCAGTCGCATTAGAGACTTGGAATACTTAAAAGACGAGTTTTTTCCAAAATTATCAGTTTAATGCAAAGGAGTTTGTGGTTTTTAAAGGTTTAAAATGGTAGATGTTGATTTATTTGGATGAGTTGAAGATCAGTTTGCCACAAAAATAAGCATAGAAAGATACAAAAGCAATTTTAATATCCGTAAATGATACAGAACACGATACATATTAAGCGTTCCAAGTATTTTGATATTTTTTTCTCTCTGATATCTGGTTCATCTAGTATGACTTTGCCGAATGAAAACTTTAAATCTAGCCAGATCTAGTTTGGTCTCGGCGTAAATAGCAATGATACTAAATTTGGGGATGATTTGTCCACCGTGAAATCAAAATTAAAATCAGATGAGTGGCGTAAAGAAAACACATGACACTGTCCCCTGATTTCAATTCAGTTATCATTTAATAAAATGGTATCTTCCCTTTATAGATTTTTAGATAAATAGACATTAAAAAAGAAAAAAACGAAATAACCAATTAGCTATTGACTTTGTTTGTCATTTTGTGATAACCGGGACTTTTCATCCTAAACTGATCAAGATTACATCACATTTTGTCTGAATTAAAAAAAAGGCAATTATGTTTTCTCCACGTAATGTGGACGACAAGTTAAATGGCGCAGATTGAAGCCGACCCACTCTCATTTCTGTTTGATTTCAAATTGTTGTCAGTTTATCTCTGTTTCATTTTCATTGGCTCACACATCTTAATTACAATGGACAAAGAGGAAAAAGTTACCGTCTACTTTAGAACAACGTGAACCTGCATGTAATTATTCTTTAAAAATTGATCCAAAAGTAAAGTTATTCTGCACGTTAATGTTTACGTAAATTGAAATACGATAGTGTATTCTTATGTTGAAAAGTAAACCATTACTTTGAGTGACCTCAAAATCACTGAGATATTGACAAAGAATTTTGAATTTGAATTCTGAAACAGCGTGTGTAAAAATCAACAATGCAAGAGACAAATTCGGTATTTTCCTTTGATTTAACATAATATCCTTAAAAACTCGTTCTGTTAGCCTGATCTTTAACTTTATAAAATATTACTTTGAAAAAACTATTTGCACCGATTTATTACACATCAGTCTGTTGGTTAAATATTTGCTTTGATGTTTGTACATATCGTAAGAAATATAGCGTGATATAATCTGATATTTGTAGGTTTGACATGTTGTTGAAATCTACGTCCATTTATTTCTTTCTTACTTAATTTCACCTCTGAAGGATTTGCCTTTTGCCTTGACTTTGTTCTCTTTGAGCTTCCTTTCTGTTAATGGAAATTTTCGAAGCGCAGTGGAGACACAAATTACAGGAACTGGCAGAAATGAGTCGAACAATTATTGAACTGATGGCAGAACTGCAAACCGAATACAAACCGCTTTTTCGATCAAACATAACTGAGCAGAACTCAGTCATGACAGAATCAAACAAACAGGTGTGTCAGGAAACATCCTAAACAGAAGCGCTCTTAAAGTCATGCGTTCGTTGAATAGGTTCAAAATGTAAATGACTATATCCTCAATCTTTGCCGAAATTTGTGTCAGATACTGATCTAAAGAGGATCTTTCAAATATCTACCTTACGAAGGACTGAGGCTTTAACTTGTCATGTTATCCGGCTTTCTGTGCATAGAAAGCGATTAAAAAACCTGTCAGTAGAGGTGAGTTACTTGCCAACGGTAAAAAAAAAAAAACTGGAAAAAAAAAACAACGAACCAAAAAAAATTAAAACAAAACAGAAAAGAACAATGCTGGCTATGAGCAAATTTCCAATAAGAAATTAGAAAATCGTCCGTTAGAAACTTTACAGGAGAGATTTTTACCTTTTCTAAAATTACTCAACAACTATTAAAACCAAGAGAAAACAGTGAAACCATTATCTTCGCTTAAGGTGCCTATTCAATTTCTTGTCACTAAAAGCATGGATGATATGACCACTGTTTCATAAAGAGCTGATGTCAACGATAAAAAAAAAGCATATTGCGTAGAACTCGAGGTGTCTTGATCGAGTACAATTATCTGTAAGCTATAATGATAAAAATACTGAAATAATGCATCATTTACTCTCAATTTACACCAGTGGATATAACTCGAGTTTCATAAAATAGTGTAAAATTTTGCTGGTGACTCTATAATTGCTTCAAATCAGGTTCCAGTCAATGGTCCAGTCTTGAAGTTGCAGCGTTTGGTCAGCGGTTTTAAATACAGCTGGCCATATTTGATCTATGTTATACGATTTTTTTATTACTCCGGAAAATACATCAGTAACTTTCGGTGCAACAAAGAGACACTGTCCTCTGCATTGTTATATTGCTTTTAACATCAAAAAGAAAATAGCTTACTGTTTGAATATAATTTAAATCAGTAACGCTATTAGGAAGAAATGCATCGGATTAATTCAAATTAGAAACCTGTAAAACATTTTCCAAACTTCTCGAGAATAACATTTCTTTTTTTCAAGTGTCCTAGCTCAAAACAAAAAAGTCTTAAAACAAAAAATTCATAGCTGTTTTATTTTAATCGCGGCTAAAAAATATAATTACTTACATTGTTTACGATCAGTGTGGCATATTAGTCAAGTATCCTAGGCTCGCATCATTTTTAATTTAGTCACTTTTGTTTTTTCGATTACACTATATTTTTCGGCCAATTTCAATGTAGTAGAAATGTTATATTTGCTTTTCGGTTGCGTCTAACTGGCACAACCTTTCGAAAATGAACAGAGTAAACACAGAAATGACACCCCCTATTCAGTATTCAAACTCCTTTGTTCGAACGATTAACGAGTTCTAATCTTCTAAAGAATTGATTTGAGTGCGCATTTGTTATTCACTCCACTTCGCTGCTTGCTGTCTTAATGCATCCAGTGCAAGCGTTGAAGCGAGACTGTCTCTAATATGGGGCTCATTACTCGCCAAATGGATTAATCAAGAGATAAGAAGACCCGAAACTGTCTCACAGTATGGAATAACTTTACGCTAGTAAATCGATGGCGCGCAGAACTTATTCTCAGAAACCAAGATGCCCTTGATAAAGTTACCAGTAAGTAAATTTTATTATAGATATGTTCGATGTTCCAAATCGAAATGACGAAAATAGCCGAACTGAAACAGTTCGTAAGTAAACTGTCTTTGGTTGTTTATCATACGTATCGCCACTAGAATAGAGCTTCTTTGAATTTCAATGCGTTTTTAAGGGAGGTATTTCGATATTGCGATCAAGGTCTCTCCAAAGAATATGCCCAATGTTCAGAGTTCTTTAGTTTTGTGAACCGCGCTCTTAGAGTTCGACTGAACGACGTCGAAGCTCAATTAACGTGGGACAAAATTGAAGTGAGTGGCATGATGTGTGCTTTCAGAAGCTAAAGCGATGTTCATATAGCAGCTTTCATGTGTGTTTACTCGGTGATTAATCTATATTCGATTTATGTGACAATCTCAGATCTTTCGGAGATAAACACAGTCGCGCATATCTAGCTCCAAACATATGATTAAGTATCCAATAAATGTTTAAACCTTTGAACATCAAATTGATGACAGTGTACTTGTCATTTACAGGCTTAGAAAGGGAGGAAAGATTAACCTGAACGAGCTTGTTTTGTAGCTTTTGTGTGTTTTTCCTTCTTCGTTCCGTTGTCATTGAGTGAGTATTTATGATGTATACGTCATGACTCTCTTAAAGAGGCAACAACCAAATTATATTACCCGGTAGAAATATGCGCAAACTGAGGTCTATACGAATGTTTTGTTTCAACTAGCCTTATTAAACGTGTGCGTCTTTCTCGTCATTTTCGTAAAAGGTGATTTGATCTTTCGTGAGACGTAGAAGAAATCTGTTTGCTTGAAGACAGGGGTTGAGGGTCGTCACTTTGTGGTCAAGCACCATGCGTGTTTGTTGCCCTTAAAATCATTCCTAAGCAAAGTTGTTAAGTTGGTATGGTCGCTGTACATACTGTCACAGATTTTATTCAATGATACATTATCCTACCAATATCGTAAGAAGTAAATCCAGAAAACAAGGAGTATGATTTCGCCGCTTGCTTGTGAATGTGGTTGCAACAATTTGCATTTCAAATGATTAGGTGATCATGATCTTCGCAAGAATGTGGGCTGCGTGTTTTGCCGAGGTAACGTCCTCAAGTGAGTTGAATTACTTGAAAGCCAAAGGATAATTTAATAGTTTTCTTTTATTTTCTAATCACACTATGATTATCTCGTGAAAATAGCCAGCATTTTAATTTATAAGATTCCGTAACTTTTTCTCCGTGTGGGTTTCAAATTGTAAATGAACTATTTAACACTTGGGATACGATTTAATTTGTTTGAATTGTTTGGTCATGTTTGAGCAACTCTAGAAAATGAACGTACAGAGAACTAAAGATTCATCTCTGTGGGATGCAGACCGATACCTCGTCGAGAAAAACAATTAATTAATGCTTGAAACTGAGCCTTTTACATTAAAATACATTTGGTATTGTGTGATGGAATTGTATCCTGGTGTTTTAACACTCAAAGCGGAATACGGCTTAGTAATGGTTCGATTCTTTCGCTGACTGACTGAATCAGGGAAAAGCTTTCGCAGTCACGATAATTGTCGGCCGATGCGAACGATATTTCCCACAATGTTAGTCGTTAAAAGTTTTTCTAACTTTTGCCTCGTTACTTGGTTGATCAGTTTCTAAACGTGGTTCTGCCGCTGACATCGTTCTTTTAATGAATTCATTGACATGAATTATTTCGTATTTACAGTTACGATACCATCGAGATTTGTATCACAATTTCAGATGATTAATGCACCGTATTCTTAACTAAGTGTACTGTAATTAATTCTTGTGTTGGCTAAGAAAACTCTGCCATTTAATTTGAAAAAAAAATTATGTTTTCATGTGTAGAAACCCAACTAAATTACCTGAGTCTTCATAATCATCGAATTTTACCTTGAAAATATATTTGAAAATTTGCAAGGATCGTTTCATGCAAATAAAGCTCGTCATTTATTACTTAACAAATAAGTGTCGTAATTTACTATAGTTATTATGCAATATAGGACGCCATATTGGATGAGAACTCGTGTGTCTTTATTGAGTAGTCCAGAGTGCATCGCGCACCCTAACATCTCCCTTCCTTCCTTTTTTTTTTTTTTTTTTTTTTTGAAACTATAACTGAACAAAACAGTCAGCGACGGGTCGGCGAAAAAAAGTCTCCGCCACAGCTAGGGGGAAACAACAATGCCCCCAAATGAAGAGTGTCTTTACGCACATCGAGCAACGAAGGGGGAAGGAAAAAAAAGAAAGAAAAATAGAGGGAAAAAAAAAAAACAAGGTTAAACTGAGCAGTAATAAAATGAATCTCCAACAGCAACAGTGTCATTGATGATTAGTCGGGGAGGTAGTTATAAGTTCAAACGGATAGGGGGTTTGCAAACACGGCCCGAACGAGTTTTTGTGACAGGTTTGTTTGTGTGGCTCTCCTCGGCGATGGGGCTTGGGCGATGGCATAAGCTTGGTTCGTCGGTGATAGGTGCTAGTGGTTTTGGAATAGGGTGGTCGGGTGCTTCCACTTCAGCAGTCGGCACTGGCATGGCACTTGAGGTAGGTGGTTGCATTGTGGGTGAAAGAGGTGGTGGGTGGGCTGGTTGAGTAATGTGTGAGATGGGTGGTTGGCATGGTGGGGATTCTGCCGCCGGCGTAGGACTAGGAGGTAGCTTATCTAACCACGACCTTGGGACTAGAGCACCAGGAGGTGGTGGCGCCGCAGGGCGCAGGTGTGCTCGGTTCCGTCTGGTTAACCCTGCGGGTGTTTCCACAATGTAGGAGCGTGGGGCCGGAATGGCGGTCACCAGACCGTAGAGCCAAGGGCCAGACTTGTGATGGGGGGACGGTTTGGCGTAGACAAAGTCACCGATATTTAGCGAAGGTAGAGGGTTACTAGCAGTTATGTCATAATGTTGTTTAGCCCTAGTTCGCTTAGCTGCGATGGCTCCCTGGACTATGTCAGTAGTATGGTCGCTGGGTAGTAAGAGCTCCGTAGATATAGGTAGGAGTCCGCGGATGCGGCGTCCCATACTCCTTTGTGCTGGGCTCAAGAGATGGCCCTCTTGGGGGGTGTTTCTGTATACAAGAAGGGCTTCATGCAGGCCGGTTTTTCCAGACTTTTTCAGGATGCGTTTTACGATTTTTACTGATGCCTCTGATTTTCCATTCCCCTTGGGCCAGTATGGTGAGCTTGTGACATGGTTTGTCTGGTATCTGTGGCAGAGCCGCTCAAAATCGGATGCAATAAATTGTGGTCCATTATCAGTTAAAATCGTTTCTGGAACACCATGTCGAGCAAAATGTGCTTCAGTTTTGGCCACAATAGTGGCAGATAAGGTGTTTTCCAGTTCATCAACCTCGATGAAGTCTGAATAGTGATCGGTTGTGACGAGGTAGGTGCTCGACTCAAACGCACAAAGATCTTGACTGATAAACTGCCAAGGGTACTCTGGTATAGGCTGGGACTTCATGGGTTCCTTGGCATTCTGTAATTGGAACTGTGCGCATTTCCCACATGAACGGCATGTTTCGCGAATATCAGACTTCATGCCTGGCCAGAAGACAGTGTCCTTACAGAGACGGATGTTTGATTCCGTTCCGAAGTGGGCAGCGTGAGCCTTTTGTAGGATAGCGTTTCTTTTTGCCAGCGGGATAAGTACTTGCGTTCCTTTGTAGATGACCCCATCTTGATGGGTTAGTTCTTCCCTGAAGTTCCAATAGGGGTGTAAGCTGTGGGTAAGTTCCGATTTTCTTGAAGGCCAGCCTGTGGTTATGACCCTGATCAGGTGACAGAGGGTGGGGTCATTCGCAGTTGCAGATATGATGTCATTCAGAGTCTCGGAAGTGACCCTGGGGTTTTTGATGTCGCTGTCGATGTTAAGTCTGAAGATCTCAAAATTGGTCTGTTTTGAGTCGTTGATGGTGGGGAGAGGGGCCCTCGAGAGAGTGTCCGCCAGCATGAGTGACGTGCCTTTCTTGTATGTGGCTTTGATTTTGTACCGTTGCAGCCGCATCAGCATTTTCTGGAGGCGGCGAGGTGCTGAGTGTAGAGGCTTCTTGAATATTGTTTCTAAGGGTTGGTGGTCTGTGTGGACGTTCACTTCGCGGCCGTAAATCCAGAGATCCCACTTGTCACAGGCCGACACTATAGCAAGGCATTCTTTTTCAATTTGAGCCCAGAGTTCTTCATTGGGGCGAAGGGTGCAGGATGTGTAAGCGACTGGTTGAAGGTCTCCGGAATCATTAGGCTGGAGGAGGGCTCCCCCAAGCCCTCCTTGTGAGGCATCCACTTGGAGGGTGACTGGCCTGTTGTTGTCAAAGTAAGCGAGGCATGGGGCACTGGTAATGAGACGCTTTGCTTGGGCAAATGCTTCCTGGTGTATGTCTGACCAGATGAAGTCACGATCCTGCTTTGTGAGGTCAAACAGGGGCTTGATCACGGGGGACAAGTTAGGGCAGAAAGTATTCAAGTAGTTCACCATGCCACAGAATCGCATCACTCCCTGCTTATCTGTAGGGGCCGGCATAGCAGAGATGGCCTTGACTTTGTTGGGGTCTGGTGTCACACCCAGGTTGGATATCACATGGCCCATAAAGGTGATCTGTGATAGTTTAAACTGAATTTTTTGCGGGTTGAACTTCAGGTGCTTGTCTCGAGCGCGCTTCATTAAGGCAAGGACATTGAGATCATGATTTCTGTTTGCTTCCTCAACTGTGTCGCCTTGGCCCACGACGAGGATGTCATCAGCTATGCAATACACATCGTGCAGACCCTCAAGGGCCTCATGCATTCGTAACTGAAATTCCTCTGGGGCACAACTAACGCCATAAGGGAGGCGGAGCCAACAGTATCGACCCCAGGGGGTGTGCATGGTGGTGAGCAGACTGGATTCATCTGTGAGCGCAACTTGAGTGAAGCCATCGAGGGCATCGAATATGGAGAATGTTTTATGCTTTTTCCTTGATAAGCGTGGAAGTATTTCCTGTATGGTAGGAATCTGATAGCGCGGAATTATGATGGCTTTATTCAGCGTTTGGCTGGGATCTAAGCATAAGCGTATTTTGGTGGTGCCATCGGGGCGGGTCTTTTCTCTGACCGTCATGTTACTACACCAGTTGGTGGGTTGGTCCACCTTCTTGAGTTTTCCACATTTCACCATGGCGTCAAGTTGTGCTTTCACTTTTTCGAGTTTCGCCACCGGTACTCGATGGATGCCTGCATGGCAGGGTGTGACTTTAGGATCCAAAGTCAGATGGACTGGCTGACCCACATTTCCCAGACCCTCAAAGTTGTCTTTGTACGATGTAACCAATTGGGTCTGTTGGAGGTGGCCTGGGTGCAAGTCGGTTGTAGTTGCTGACTGGGGAGGTGTTGTCTGATCTGTGGAGGCCAGATGAATGCGGGGTAGTTTGATGTCTGACGTTGGGGAGGAGAACACTCTGTCTTTGTGAAATTTCAGTAGACCGAGACGCTTGCTGTCTCTACCACTTATGAGGGCGGGTTTGCCTGGGATGCATGCCGAGTCTATTACTTGAAATTCTAGTGTTTCGAAGTGGGAGACGCCCTCGCAGGCTAGACTGACTTTGCCCAATGGGCGAATAGGTTCTCCAGAGTAAGGGAATATCTTGACATGCGAGGGGCGTAGCGGGGCAGTTGCCGATATCTTCCTGAAGACTGATGATGGTAAGGTGTTACAGGATGCGGCAGAGTCTACTTGCATTAGCACTTTTATGTTCTTTTCAGGGCTAACGGAGACTGGGAGCCAGGTGAAGTATTTGTCGTCCTCCATGTCGTCACAAAGAGCAAAAGCTGAGAAAGAGTGGACGACGTAGTCATCATCATCATCAAGATACGTTGCAGATGCTTCGTTCCCTTGAGAGAAGTGGTGAACAGTGTCTGAGCGCCGAGGGGGAGGGTGCTTGGCTTGTTTTCTTTGTTTCTTTTCAAAATCCAACTTGAATTTGTCTTTGGGGGATCTGCAGACCTTGGCAAGATGGTTCTCAGTCATATAACAATTGGTGCAGTAGGTACCTGGTTTGGTCGCTGGACAGTCCTTGCGGGGATGTCTAAGGCCTCCGCACCAACCACAGTTTCCACGACGGGGTGGTGTCGGTTTCGTTGCCAATTGATTGACTTGCTCTTCGAGGTTCGGGTTGGTAGAGTGCATAATGGCTAGGTTGGTGTTGTGAGCTGCTTCTCAGGACTTTGCACGAGCAAGTTGTTCATCAAATGTGTAGGGTGTTTTCCCGTCTTCCTTGTAGTGATGAAGGAGTAGTTCTCTAAGGTCTTTGTTGTGGACTCCTGTGCATAAGCGGTCGCGCATGAGCTCCTGGAGGGGGTCTGTCATCTCGGAATATTTGGATTTTTGGGCAATGCTTCTGATTCGGGTTTCAAAATCTGTGACGGATTCGTTAGGTTTTTGTGTGCAATTGAAGAAAGCTAGTCGTTGGGGCATGACGTTGTCTTGACCGACAAAATGACCCTCTAAACGCTGCTGATATGTCCATGGCTGTGTTTTCTCGTCTGTTGTCATTTTCGGAAGGATTGTGGTATCAAAAATTTCCAAGACATCATCCGGGAGGGCGAGAAAGAAAGCCGCTATTTCGGATTGAGCCTTTTCTGGGACCCAGTGCTCTGGAGTCGTTGGGCTTTTGCTGGCGTCCCTCCATTTTCGCTGTAGCAGGCACCAGGCATTGAATTTCCTGCGCCAAATTCTTACACTGGCTGCTTTGTCTTCGCGGAACGAAAGGTTTGGTGGCTTGCCTTCGGCCATATTTGGTTCTTACGAGGTCGTTTCTCGGTCAGAGGTCGTCGAGAGTGTACGTCTGAATCAAAAACTCGTAGATTCCGTCGCTTGAAGGAGTTAAGGCAAGGGATGGGGCGTAAAGGCAATCCCACTCCTGACACCAAGTTATTATGCAATATAGGACGCCATATTGGATGAGAACTCGTGTGTCTTTATTGAGTAGTCCAGAGTGCATCGCGCACCCTAACACTATCATGGCTCAAGATCACGCAAAATTTGTTAAGATATCATCAGTTATACAAAATAATTATCTCAGAGGTTCAAAGCTCGGCTGGTCACACACACAAAAAAACATCCTTGGTAGTAATTGTCGTTTTGTAAGATATGTTCATAAGGTCTCCAAATTCTTTCACGTGGCATTAATTCGCACAGCAACCAACAGCTCAAAACTTCCTCTATTTGCTGGGAATGGTCCTTTCATCAATTAAAAGTTTAGGAATTCCATAATGTAGTTTCAAAACAGAGGCCTCCCCAAAAACAAGCACGACATAAAAAATTTGAATTCAGTTACTGTAATTGTAAATTTTAATGCAAACTAGTGTCTTGGAGACAAAAGAGATTTGAACCACGCTGGAATCGGTCTTTAGACCTCCCACATCGCTGGTTTTTCCCTGGATGAAGTCTGGCCGCAATTAATTTACAATAAAAGAGATGTAGAGCTTTTAAATGAACAATGAAGAACATGAAAAAGTGCTTGTTATTTAGGTGTGAATAGGGATGAAAGTACATGTTGAACGACATTTTCAGAGGGAAAAACAATGTCAAGGATTCTACGTCTCAGATTACTGACTAAGTGGTTTTCAATTGGTCACAAATGACTGTTCTTGTCGATAAATTCAAAACAACTGGGCGTTCTATTGCTGAGTTGGCCCCCAAGTTGCTAGCGCTTCTCTTATTGTAGATACCCTAAGCGGCCGACCATTTAACTCTTGAGGGGGGGTGGGTAATTTTGAAAAACATTTCCCGCAAGCGCTTGTTGGAAGAACAAATTGCATGCAGTTCAAATGTAACAGAAAAAAAGAGCATTTAGAACGGAAAAAATATCCTGCCCAGCAGATTGC
Source organism: Stylophora pistillata (assembly GCF_964205215.1). Classification (NCBI taxonomy): domain Eukaryota; kingdom Metazoa; phylum Cnidaria; class Anthozoa; order Scleractinia; family Pocilloporidae; genus Stylophora; species Stylophora pistillata. The sequence goes on from NC_142522.1 coordinate 44,411,493, forward strand.
TAGAAAAAAATTTCTTGATGACCAGAAATCATTCACCCCCCCTCAAAAGTTAACTTGAACTCAGTCAGAATGCTATTTTCGTAAGTTCTAAGACTGAGAATAAACCTTTAAAGAAGACTTAAATATATATTAGAAGACTTGAATTTATAAAGAATTATCCTTGTGACGAATATCTGAAAAGAACACGATTTCTACTACTCATCTGTGAAAAATTATTCTTTAATTCTCACAATCCGGGCTAGAAGATTAACGTGTTTCGCATCAATGTGCTCGGATTCGGTCGGTAACTTGATGCTGAGTTAGAACTGTTGCAATTCGGCTAAAAAGGGGATGGACGTTTGGGTTTCTGTACACAGGCAACAGACAGTTCGGAATGATAGGAGACCACGACTTCTTAGCGTTTGCCGCACTTATCACAGAGTAAAAAGAGTTATGATTTCACAGTCAATATGCAACTACTCAACGTTTGTGTTTTAGTTTCAAAGATATAGCTTTTAACAAAAATGTATAACTTGTGTCTTAACCACAGATGTTATGCGGATTACACCTTTTTATAAACACATGTGGCTTCCTACAGCGACAAGACGAGACATCTTGAAAGGTGTGACAAGCAGGTGTCTTCTGAATGCGAATAGAAAAGAAACTTAACTTGAGCACGCATCGATTTTTCTTGTACAATTTTCGAGATTCTATCCTGAAAAACAAACAGCTTCTACCGTTAACGTTTTTTTTAAATAACCTTTAATCATTTTAGTTAAGAATATAATGACTTACCATTTTTTGTCCCAACTTATTCCAGGTTATCATTCTTATGTAAATATTAATAGAGTTACTAAGACAACAGACAATACCTCAGCCACTGCAGCTTAGATTAAACTTACACATAATTTATGGTTCCTATTTTGGATACGTCAACTTAACGTTCTGAACGTTTTTACATGATAACTCTCTCTTGGTTACAGCTGCAAATTGCAGTGTCGCATTGGTTAGGAATCCTGCGTTTTTGATATGTAAGGTATGCAATGTCTATTTAATAACGTTCTGAACAGGTTCTTGTGAGTTTGCATGTTAAATACTTTTCAGTGTTAGTCAGTGAAAGAGTTTACGGAACAGAAACGGGCCGAAATGGACCGTAAACACCGTTTTAATCAGGAATACTTAGCAATGATATACAGCATCTGATATGATACTCTGGATATTCTACGCACTGAACGTACTTCTACAATTCACCAAACTTGCCTTGACTTTCGATTTCGTTGTAAACTACTTGACTTCACCATTCATATATCGTCCACGACCGATGCTTTCCTGAACTTGGAGCCGTGTGAGACTAAGATAATCACACCAAAAAATATTGCAAACTACCCTTTAACCGCGAACTTTCTGAGTTCCTTTATGCAGATTTCTTTTGGTAAATTAATTTTTCCGACTAATGGTTCGTTTTATGCATCATCATTACCAACAAATCATAAGTGAGCTACAAAAAAGAATCCAAACGAATTCAGTCACAAGATACTGAACTCGGCCATGCTTGAATATTGTCTAACCGTATCCAGGTCTTTAAGTGTCAACACTGCCTTTTCACCGGTCTTGAATATTTAACGCTGCCAGAAGCTAAACTTCATAAATATTGAATTGATTTGCCTTCCTTTCATCAATTTGTGAAACAAAATTAGCATTATATTGTTCCGGGAATGATGATAAACTTGTCGCGAATTCGTTCAAATTGTTATTTTCTTCCGAGAACGCCTTTTGGTTTGTGGTCGGTTCGCATACCAAAATGATGAAATTTAGAATTTCTGAGTCTAAACAAAATATAGAGTTAGATGCCTTTTAATATCGATAACGTACTATAAACCACCGTGAAAGTGAAACAAAATTAAACGAAAGATGATTTTACTAAAGTAAGAATTGAAAACTATCGTAGTCTAATTTTAATGACTGAGAAAATGAAAATAAGTGACAGCATTGTATTTTTTCACAGTTTTACCCTCTTTAGTTTGATGGTTGGTTTTATTTGCTAGCTGGTCTGATCCTGCTGTTCTTGTTTTCATATTAGTTCTCTTAAATTTGAATTTTGTTTTACTCGAGTGGTGTAAAAACAGTCAATGTCTGAGTGGATGGAAATTTAACGGAAGTGATTTTAGGTAACAAGCGTTATGTGGCTTATATTGGCCTGTTGAAAAGTTCAAGCCCAAGGCTAAATAAACACTACCTGATCACTCTTCATTGCCTTGCTCGTTCGTTCTTTCGTTCACCAGTGGTTCGTTTGTTCGTTCTTTCTTTGTCAGTCGTTCGTTCTTCGGATCTTCCTACTTTCGTTCGCTAGTCGTTCGTCTTTTTGCTCGTTTGTTTGTGCTTCGATCATTTTTTCGTTAGTTCTTTCGGTTTTGGTTCGTTTATTGTGATATTAGTTGATTAATCATTTTTTTAATATTTGGTTATTTGTCATCTCTGTATAACTATTTGTGTGAAATAATTTATTTCAGTGCGAATGTTCTTATTCATCTATTTGTGTTAAATCCCTTTGTCCCTTCTGACTAATCTTGATCATTTTTTAGTAAGATTAATTATACACTGTCTTTTCAAACCTTTAAAAATTTGCATCGCACCATGACAATTGATTAAGACCTGTTAAAAATCTCCTTCAGGTTCTTCATGTTGTCGCACTGTGACGTATTCATGGAGCCATGTGTAGCTGTGTCTCTGTTATCGTCATGTTAGGATCATTGGTAGAATTAATGTCATGGCACCTATGTGATAGGGGCCCGGTTCAACGGACTATGAACCAATATCCAACCAATCAGCGACAAGCACTAATGATCAACAGTGACATCAGCAATTTGAAAACGAGGTTTGTTCCATTTGTGGCTAGAAGTATTTGTCTGAAATAACTAAGCCCTCGAAGCCGATATATATTAACGTAGCTGAATTGCAGACGTTTTTTAATTTGTGTAATGTTTGATTTCACTCGAAAGTGAAAAAAACCCACTGGGATCCACAATTTACCAAATTAGCAATTTTCCTTTTTACGTGACAAATATTTTCACTTAAATTTAAAAGTTTGAATAGTTTTTCTACATTAAGATAACGCCCATAATTTAGCCGATGAATCTGTATGTTCTCTTTCCCCTTTAGCTGGATTATACGCTGTAAGAGGAAGCTGATCTTAAATCATTTCGAATTCTAAAAGATATACACCTAATTCTGGTACCTTTGCCAAATAAAAAAGCAGAAAGAAAATATGAATAAGCTAAATTTGAATTAATAAGCTCATAACATGGATAAGCGTACGGCATAAACAGATATATGTATGTATTTTAATCTGTGGAATCGTTAGAATGTCTAACTCTGAACTACGTATGATACTCTCCAGAAGTCGAAAGAGTTTTCGGTGAGGATACTGTGAAAATTGTTCGACTGCTGAGCATAACCGAACATATAAAGGGAAAAGGTACAAAGATTGACGGAGGAAATCAGATGACCAACAGGGTCGTAAACAAAGCCACGTGATCTCGGGGAAAGCTCAATATTTGGCACATGATTCGATGTAGACTCCACTAAGAAACTATGGGAAATATTCTGCTTTGCGTCTTTCAGTTCATTTCAAAATGGTGGCAAGCTACGGTAGAAAAACAAATTTTTGACCTTTTAGGGGGTAAATAAAAACTTCCAGTAGAAAGCACTAGAGTTGCGTAATTAGTTTTGAATCGCTTGAGGAGATTCACCTTTCAACACCAACGCTGTCTGTTCGACGCTGTCCTAAGAACGGCTGTCAATGAAAATATTTAAAATACGAACGTCAAAGCGGAAACGAAGACCTCTAGATGCATCCTACAGTTAAGAGTTGGGGGCGTGTTTTGTCTGTAAAAGAGATGATCATTGATATCATATATTTTTGATAACAAGAATAACAATTGCCTAGAAAAAAAGTCAAAGGAAAATTGCTTGTCGTGGTGAAGGTCAGAGGCTGTCATCAGTTTTTTCGTAAATTTGTTTCCTTATTTGCCCAGAAAAATTAACAGGGTGACGCGGTTTGTAATGCGAGAATTATGGGCATCTTCTTAGTACCGAAGACCAAAGTTAAAAAGTCCACATTATTTATTCATTAAGTATTTACATTCGCTTCTTTCTATATTTTGCAGTGCAATAAGAAAATGGCATCCTGGAAATAAAGTTCGTGAGCATTGTAAACAAAATCACGAGACTCTTGATCAATGGGTCGAGGATCATGCAAGAAAAGGTATGAACAATGCACGCAGTCCAGTAAGGCCGAGTAATGCCCATGTTCATATATTTACTGTTTTCTCTTTGCTTTTCATTACAAAAATTTTATGCGAAGAAAGTTTGATTTGATGTTTTCGATGAGTACAAACACTAGGTGACCTCCTTCATTATACGTTCAGCCAGTGAAGTCAGTCAAAGATCTTACGAAGTTCGCCATTTTCTTAAATTTTCCCTCACTTACCAACGAATTCCTGACAAACAAATTTGTTTGAATGATGCAAAAGATATCATCTGTTAAACTTGGCTGCCATTAAAAAATTAACATAAAATAAAAAAATAACGCATGTATCAACTCAGTCCTGGCAACTTAGGTCATCACAGCTCTCGAGCAGAGTCGTTTGCGTTGTCCCTAGTAACTCGTGGAGGTCTTAATTTCGTTTTCCGTCTCCGCTGATTAAATTTAAAAGGAAGACTTGAGGATTCGATGGTGAAATCGATCCTTTTTATCTACAAGATACACACAGACAGCGATATAAAATATAAATAACGTGCCAGCCTGAACTTCGGACAGACGGGAAACCAGAACTTTGTCATAACGTTATTAGAAAATCAAGTGTCACGCTACGCTGAATATTATATGCAATCTGAATAATCATATGAACTCATGATCACGGGCTCAGAACAGAGATGAAGGCTTTTGCATAATACCAAAACAGTTGATTCTTTAATGGTGTTCCACTGGAATTTGTCGTAGAGCAGAACATAGGGTTTGAATAATCAATGGTCTCTGAGCTGGAAAGCGCACATGACAAAGTGAACACATTAGTTACCGATGCTGATTAATGGCTTTAAAAAAAAGCATGATGCGTCAGGTCCATTTATCAGCAAGTGTCTTTAACTGTGCGACATAAGAGACATCTTAATGACGGGAAGACGTTACACCGTTATTAAATAACACATAGAAAAATCTGGAAACTTACTCCCATTTCAGCTGTGGAAAAAAGCCAATTTTCTGATTACAAATCACTAAGGCTAAACGTTAAGTGGCTGGCCGCCTTGTACGCCCGTTGTGCATAAAAAAGTTTACTTCTGATTTATTAATTAATAATCAAACGTGGCTTTGGCCTCGCGTGCCAACTTCAAAAGATTATGGACACTGGACACTAGCTTCTTACCGATCATTGTGAAAGCTAAGTCGCACAAGAAAATTATTTACTGTTATGAAGCAAAATGATGTAATGAAAAACGAAAAATAGCTGCAAAAACAAAGCAAAACCAAACAGAATCTCTTACAATGAAAAAAAAAAAATTGATAAGATGTAAAATGCATCTAACTGAGAAGCTATAAGATAAGTATCGTCGCAATCTCTCCAAACGGTTCGTGCTGGGGTATCTATCTTTGGCCTGCCGTGTTATCATTTCCACAATCAGTTCTGGAAAAGAAAACTGCAAAGGTGGTCAGGAAATGCTCCTGTCTGATAAAAATCGCATTTTTAGGGGCATAAGAATGAAATGTAATCGAGTGAATGAGAATTTATACGCCTAAATATCCTAAAAACTGAAACTAGAATTTTTCAATTCTGACATGACTATTATCTAGAGATTCATGAGGCAACCTGATTTTACTTTTTCTTCTTTTTACTCAGATTTTAACATTTTCGAGTTTCTGCCAGGATTTCGAGTAATTTCAAATTTACTTATGGATGGATCAAGAACATTTTTGAACGGAGCAAAGTTTGCATCTCGTCTTCACTTGGAGAACTTATTATTAAATCTTCTGCTTCTATTCTTCATCAACGTATTACTAAAAAGGAACATTATTTCTTTGAAATTACATGTCATAACAACAGCGATTCTTCATTGGGAAAATGCCCAAGCAACTCTCTCACCTACGTCGTCATATACACTTTCATCAAGTGCGCACATCATGAAATCCTCGCCGCAAGCTGACAACTCTCCTTCAAGAACGTCCAACGCTTCAAATGAAAAATCTGATGGAACAAGTCAATTGACTCCAATCACTTCCGCTGTCACGAAATCAACAAAGTTAGCGCATTTACAAGGTAAACTTGGTTATTTCTTATGAAAATGTTTCGGGGCCAAATACTTGCTTAATGCACCAAATTTATTCAGTCCTAAGCAAGTCTTGTATATGTTGAACTGTTTTTCTACTTATTCTTAACTAAAAGTATTTATAACATAACCAAAGTAAAGCGCGCGCTCTGATTGGTCAATTTAGCGTGCCCCATTTGCCCATGGGTGTACGCTGCTAACGTGAGCAAATGCACAGACTATTTTTCCGCGCGCGCTTGTTTTTTCTAGTCACGTTAGATTTGTTAAATAAAAGGGAACTCTTTAGCTACAATGTATCAATGTTATGTTATAAAACAAATGGTAAACACCACACCGTACACTATTGAGTTATGGATGTACTTGGGAGGTTTGCTAAGCACTCAAGAAGCTAGAGTCGCTCGAGGCGATAGCCGAGAGCGACTCTTACGCTTCTTTCGTGCTTACCAACCTCCCGCGTGCATCCATAGCTCAATAGTGTACGCTGTGGTGTTTACCATTTGTTAAATGTTTACGTTAGAGTCTTTTCACATCACTCTTCGTTCATTTGTCTACTCATGTAGTAATTTATTATTCAATTATTTAGTATGAGATTCGAAGTTTGCCTACTCGCTGAAAGCCAGGTATGAAACATTTCGAAAACTTAATTCATTTGTATGAATTTGAAGAAAGAATGGATGCCGATTATGGGAACAGTCTAAAACTCGCCATGACGGCTTCAACATGAAACGGCAGAATAGGAGAAATATTTTGTTTTTTACATGTAATCTTTTTTGCGTTTATTTGCCCAATATTACCAGCTCTTCAACTTATCAACTGACAGGAAAGGGAGTAAATAGTTTCTCAGGCTATTATTTGCCGCCCAAAATTTAATCAAAATGTGAGTGGTGATTAGATTTTAATCTTGTCAAAACTTACCCCAATAGACCACTTTCATAAATGGCTACCGTATAAATATTCTTTTGTTGAAATTTAAATTAGCTCTACTGGCCTCGCTTGAGATAATGTATTCTTTTGAATTTTGTACTGGAGAACGAGGCCAGTAGGGCTAATTTAAATTTAAACAAAAGAATATTAATCCCGCAGCCATTTATGAAAGTGGTCTATAACTGCCCTTCCCCTTCCCTCAAGAAAATTCTTCTGGACAGACATTTTTATTAGGTTGTTCTTTCCTGAGGAGGGGTGGTACGGGGGAAGGATAAAAATCATCATCGGCTCAGAATTAAGTAAACAGTTTAATTTTCTGTTTTTTATTATTATTATTTTTTTTATCTTGGCAGGAATTTGTGATGAAGATTGGATTCACGAGGGAGATTTGTGTTACGGAATTGTTGAAGAACCAAGACAGTTTAATCACGCTGAAAGATTCTGCGAGATGAACTCTGCTCATTTGCTATCAATAGCAAACAAAGAAGAAAATGATATGATTTTTGATTTAGTTAAGGAAATTTTAGGTCCACCTGGTAAAATATGGCTGGGGATGGAAAGGCTATCTTCTGATTCAAAACTCCATTGGATTGATAAAACACCAATCACTTATGATAACTGGGCGCCTGGAGAACCCGATAACAATGGCGCATGCGTGCAAATGATTCACAAAGGATGGTGGGAAGATGTTTCATGTGTGCAACGGCTTCCGTCCATCTGTAAAAAAGGTGAGTTGCTCAGTTTTACAAGAGGTTTCCTTTTAACAAGATGACCTTAAGATGCATTTTGTAATTCGCGTGCAGGTAGCAAAGAGAGCCTGCCTTACTCCAGAGCGACAGAACTTGGGATCCTGATTGGCATTCCCCTCACGTGCTCTGCTATCATGTTATCAGTGGTAGGCGTGCTCCTCGTAAGAAGTATTTACGACTCAGAAGGAACTTATTATGGATACGGCAAAAATCGCAACAAGGACAAATTACACTCCTGCCTAGTCACCATGACAACGAGCATTGCGCATGTCTCAACTATGGGATATAATGACGAGAGACGATTCAGTGAGGCTAGTATAAGGTCAAATCGCTCTGCACAATCTTCACACTCGGATGCTGATCATCATTCTTCTGATCATTCTCGGGGTAATTCCATCGTGGAAGCTCCGGAAATAAAAATTACCCCAGAGACACCTGAAGCAGAAAGAAGATTTGAGGCCAGAGTATTTGCATCTTCAAGCACGAGTATTGATCAAGAAAGGTTTCAATCAACCACAAGCTTGGAGAATCTGTTGTCTAAAAAGTATATCAAGCCTAAAACTCGCCGATTGCGTTCATTGCGTAAATCAGAGGCGGTTGTCTCACCCGCCGGGCATGACGGGAAATATACAAAGAAAGAGGACCAATTTGAGTTCTACGAAATCTAGCTCTTATTTGAAAACAAATTTTGCGTACAAACGTTCGAATCAGTGACTCATGGACGAGAGCATCTTGATGTTAAAAGTACTTTTTTGTCATTTTCGAATTAATTGCCTCTTCCGCTTTGCATAAGGCTGATAGTTTCTAAAGAAACCGTTCGGGGCTGCGTCGGTGGGGGTAACGAAATAATTTGGATATATCAACAAAGTTGAAATGGTAAATTGGCCACCGTAACCATTACAAAAGCTGACGTTTCGAGCGTTAGCCCTTCGTCGGAGCGAATAGAGGAATTGTGGGTTGTGTGTGCAGAAAATGGAGCTACATTATTGCTGGGAACATGGCAACGAGAAAAACACGAATAAATTAGTGGAATGAAAAGCGTTCGTTGATACCTGTGGGATTTAGACTGCCGGTTTGAAAGATGAGCTTTTGTTCAAGATTTTTACGGCTTTCCGTGCTTCCTAAGTGTAAGGAAAGACCACAGATTGCCATATGTTGCTTAGAATGATTAGGTAAATTAAAATGTCTAGCGACTGGTTTCGATGTGCCCTTGTCATTCCTCTCCACTTCGCGAAGGTGTTCTCGGAATCAGTCACCTAGTCTTCTGCCTGTTTCGCCGATGTATATCTTTTTGCAATAAGTGCAAGTTATGCAATAGATTACATTGGCGGAGGTGCACGTGAAGTGATCGGTGATCTTAATGGATCGTTTGGCTCCCGATATTTTCTCAGTGTTGTGAATGAAAGGACACGTTTTGCATCGTGCACGAGCGCATTTTGAAGTGCCTGGTTGATCATAAGTCTGAAAAGACTTCTGACCAAAAAATTGCCTATGTTTTTGTCGCGTTTGAATGAAATGAGCGGAGGCTGCGAAAAGATGGCGCTTTTCTCTGGATCGTTTTGAAGTCATTTAAAGTTTCTAAGAATGATGGATTTAACTGAGTGGTTGTGAGGGTGAAAAGTGAGAGTGAATGGAATGCGGTCGGAATCTTCCTTTTGTGACGTTTGTAGTGCTGAATGTCGATCAATAAGTTGAGCGCGGTGGTAACCCGCTTGAATGACAGAAACAGGGTAACCACGTTTATGGAAAAACTGGCACATTGACTCTGATTTGTGGTGGAAATCAGAGTCATCACTATATAAACGACGAAGTCCTAGAAACTGAGAAAAAGGAATGGAATTCTTAACGTGAGATGGATGCGAAGACGAATACAACAAGTAATTATGCGAGTCTGTAGGTTTGTAATACACACTAGTGTATAAACCGTTGCCTTCAACCGAAACCGGCTTGGCCGAAACCGAAACACATCGAAACCAGTCGCTAGACATTTTAATTTACCTAATCATTCTAATCTCTGGTCTTTCCTTACGCTTAGGTAGCACGGAAAGCCGTAAAACTCGTGAACAAAAGCTCATCTATGATGCACGATCCTCATCATCATCATCATCATCTTTATTTGCCTTATTTTAACAATTAAAAAATAGTTAATTACAGCGATAACAGTTAGAAGGCGAGGAGACCCAAGAAGCCACCAGGCTTATGGGAGAGCCACCTCACTTAGAATAATAAATTAATACGTATGATGCACGATCCTCGCAGTAGATAGCGCTATTTAAGCAATAGCGAAATTCAGACCTGAAAAAAATCAGGCCTGTACGGGACTCGAACCACTGACCTCTGCGATACTAGTGCAGCGCTCTAACCAATTGAGCTAACAAGCCAACTGAGAGCAGGCCGTTAAGTTGATTCGTAATGAACCCGTGAAAGTGATAAATGAGATAGAATAAATATATGAAAATCATATATTTTGAACTGCGGTATTTGATACGTATGATGCACGATCCTCGCAGTAGATAGCGCTATTTAAGCAATAGCGAAATTCAGACCTGAAAAAAATCAGGCCTGTACGGGACTCGAACCACTGACCTCTGCGATACTAGTGCAGCGCTCTAACCAATTGAGCTAACAAGCCAACTGAGAGCAGGCCGTTAAGTTGATTCGTAATGAACCCGTGAAAGTGATAAATGAGATAGAATAAATATATGAAAATCATATATTTTGAACTGCGGTATTTGATACGTATGATGCACGATCCTCGCAGTAGATAGCGCTATTTAAGCAATAGCGAAATTCAGACCTGAAAAAAATCAGGCCTGATATTTATTCTATCTCATTTATCACTTTCACGGGTTCATTACGAATCAACTTAACGGCCTGCTCTCAGTTGGCTTGTTAGCTCAATTGGTTAGAGCGCTGCACTAGTATCGCAGAGGTCAGTGGTTCGAGTCCCGTACAGGCCTGATTTTTTTCAGGTCTGAATTTCGCTATTGCTTAAATAGCGCTATCTACTGCGAGGATCGTGCATCATACGTATCAAATACCGCAGTTCAAAATATATGATTTTCATATATTTATTCTATCTCAATAATAAATTAAGTAAAGAATAAGTGCTGCGAATGTGCGGCTTGGCCAATTCAGTGATTATTTAAGTAAAAACTCTTGCAATTTCGCTTTAAAGCTAAGAAAGTTTGACGAACGAGTGACTGGAAAAGGGAGAGAGTTCCAAATTTTAGGACCTTGGTATAGAAATGTAAACTGCTTGACATTTGTACGGCACAAATGCGTTCGATAATTACTGGCTGTTCTGGTACCATAGTTGTGAATTTGGCTTTTCCTTGCAAAAAGATCGAGAAGCAATGCGGGCAATAAGTTATTTTTGAAATAAAACATAAATTTAGCGATTTCAAACGTTTTGACTTGGAAAATATCTAAAATTTCTAGTTTGGAGAATAAAGGAGCAGAGTGGTCTCGAGTGAGTTGGTGATAGCTCGTACAGCTCGCTTTTGCAATAAAATATATTCTATTTAAGTTAGATACGTATGTGGACGACCAGACGGAGTTACAATAGACGATATAAGGATAAACTAAGGTGTAATACAAAGTGAGCTTGGTTGCAGAGGATAGGGAAAAGCAAGACCTAAATATAATACCTATTGATTTAGCGATTTGTTTACATACATAGCTCATATGGTATTTCCAGGCGAGATGATTGTAGTGGAGAGCGCTATTTATGCAATAGCGAAAATCAGACCGGAAAAAAAATCAGGCCCGTACGGGATTCGAACCACTGACCTCTGCGATACTAGTGCAGCGCTCTACCAATTGAGCTAACAAGCCAACTAGAAGCAGGCCGTTAATTTGATTCGTAATAAATTGGTAGAGCGCTGCACTAGTATCGCAGAGGTCAGTGGTTCGAATCCCGTACAGGCCTGACTTTTTTCAGGTCTGATTTTCGCTATTGCATAAATAGCGCTCTCTACTGCGAGGATCCTGCATCATACGTGTCTAATACTGCAGTTCAAAATATATGAACTTCATATTTTCATTGTAAAAGCTCATCTTTCAAACCGGCAGTCTAAATCCCACAGATATCAACGAACGCTTTTCATTCCACTAATTTATTCGTGTTTTTCTCGTTGCCATGTTCCCACCAATAACGTAGCTCCATTTTCTGCCTTTAAAAGCACACACAACCCACAATTCCTCTATTCGCTCCGACGAAGGGCTAACGCTCGAAACGTCAGCTTTTGTAATCGTTACGGTGGCCAATTTATCATTTCAACTTTGTTGATATATCCAAATTCTTCCGCTTTGCAGTCCGTTTCATTATGTCGATAAGTGTGGAAACTTTTCCCGCGAAGAGAATATATTGATGCGATGGCGAAACTCAAAAAATTATGGAAAAGCATTCACCTAAGCTTTATCACCTAAACTGTCAAGAACTGCGATAAGCTTCAGTTTCTGTCTATAGCAGTTGTGGATGCGTCGCTTTACGAGATACTGGCGAACTGATAGCGATATAATGACTAAAACGCCTTGGTTGATCATTCCTATCACTCGAACTCATTACTATCTATATAGATTTTAAACACATTTTACATGACAACATCAAAGAAGCAAATTAAAAAATCTATTCATGTTTAAAGGATTCATTTCAAAACGTTGTTTCCAATTAGTTGCGATATACTTATGTGGAAAACAAATTTCCCATAATAACTCAATTCACAAACCCACAAATAACAACTATTTTAAGCAAGTAGAACTTTACGTCGGTATCGCTATGATGTAAAGCTAAAATTTAAGTGACAATTAATTACTCTTAAAATCATCCATGTTTTTGTGATACGCATTTTAGTTTGCCTTTTCGATAAAAAGTTCAACATTTTGGGCCATTTCTCAAACGTTCCGATAGATCTATCCAACATAATCTGTGGCTCATGAAACTGGTCACAGACAATTTCTTCTTCGTAGAAAACTTGATATTGACACTGTAAGGACACTCTAATTATTTTTTTATTGTTAGGTCACAAATTAAAAATAATTTTGTAAGTTAATATAAAACGCACCAGAAATAAAGTATCAGCGTGTGATTCTGTGATTCTTGTCGACCGATCTCAGGACCAGTACTCTCTCAAAAGAGGAGTCAGATATGATGGTGTTTGGTTATGCATGCATCAATTTGCTAAGCAGGGCCTAGCTGCTTGAAGAACAGATTAACTTTTCCAACAGGTAAATTGCTCATCCAGCGGATATACGCGTACACAAAATGCACAGCGCTATTCATTGGATAGATTTATCCAGAAGATCCAACCCCTCGACGGTTGACAATCGTTTGCTTTCAATGGTGTTACAGATGATTCTCAAACAACTTGTTTGTGAACTCCACTATCCTGTATGGCTGGCAGCTGTTTCGAGTGCTCGATGAATGGTGCAAATGATCAGTTCAATGCCTCAAACACACACAACGCCGTCATTTACCCAACCTAAACCTATGGTTTTTACGTTCTCGCTTCACCATGTTTCCACCAATAGAGTAGCTCCACCTTCTGCATATAAACACACACACAACCCACAATTCCTCCACTCGCTCTGACGAAGGGCTTACACTCGAAACGTCAGCTATTCAACTCTTTACGGTGGCCAATTTACAGTTTCAACTTTGTTAATAAAACCAAAGGACTTTGTTATCCCCCCTCCCCTCCCACCATCGACGCAACACCGCAGTTTCTTTAGAAACTTACCCCCTTTATTCAAACGTTTTTACCAACTGAAACACGTACGGAAACACGTACGGAATTGGTGTCATTCCACATGAGGTGGAATGACACCAATACTATACATCCTTTCCTTTCTCACGGTGTCTATGAATATAGAAAGGGGAGAGATGTCGGCAAAGGGGAAAAGGCGCTAATTTTAGCCTGTGTTTTGACTGATAGAAGGGGTGCTCATTTGAAGTCATGCGCTAAATCAATAATTGTATCTACACATACAAATTAAATGCGCATATTTGTGGCTGAAGAATCAAAACGATCCGTTACCGAGAAAATAGATTTACTTTTCTAATGTTATGGAAATGGTATTAATTTCGTAGGTGACTCGGATATGCCGGGATTGCACTGGAACCAAATTTACGCATTTGAAAGGTTATTTGATATTTCCACACAAAAAGTATTTTTTTAAAAATGATATTGGCTTAAATACAGCTATATTTCTGACTCTAACACCACTTTCTCCTGTGAAACAGTACAATCATAATTGTCTTAATAATTCTAGTTCAGTGAGGGTAATTTTCCTGATCATGAATTTGTTTTCCCAATGTCGCCCTTCTCTCCTTGACTAAGTTATTAAGCTAAATGAGCCAAAGCTTTCTGATCTTTGGTTCTCTTTTCAGTCAGCCCATCGAACTTCACCACACTTCTTTCTGTTGCAACTGTTAAACCAGTCAATGTGGACTGGACTCTTGGACCTTTGAATGTCAGATCTTGACGAGTACTGAGAGTCTTGTGTACCAATTTCGTAGCCTGGAAGCAATAAAAACAAAATTAAAACGATACTTCTGAATAGTCACAAGGGCTCTATTTAACAAAAACTTACATGTTCCTTTATCACTCATGTTTGATATACCTCAGTTCCCTATTCATCATCAGAAGTAAACATCTCTATCACTTTGATTACTTGCTGGCACGGTGTGTCACAAAACTTCGCTATCATTATTTTGAACCACTTTAGTTAGCATAAAATGTTTTTGTATCTATATATATAGAAAAAAAATACAACAATCTATTTTGAAAGAAATATTTCTATGAAGTCTTTTCTTAAGACATAAAACTGGAAAAGCGAACGATAAAATCCGATAGTCGGAGTAGTCATGACTCCATTATCAAGGAAAATATAAAAGATCTTGCAAATTGCAACATATTAAGCGTTTTTGGCGCGAAGAATTAACATAAGAGGGTGCGAAGGTCATAAAAATATTATAAAAAGTCATTTTCTATTTGTCATCAGTTGGCATGCAACTTGTGACTAAAAAACTGACCTACCTTTTTCTTCCCTTTTATAATATTGATGTGAAAATCCTGTTCTTCCATACAAACTCGCATTTCAGGGAACACCGAGCCACAAATCGGAGGAAGAATTGACTTGCCACTAAATCTGGCAGCTGCCTCTGAGTTCTTTGCACCTGTTACGTTAGATAAATATTAATATAAAACTAATTGTTACATTTCTGGACTCGGCAGGACACGTGAATCAGCATATTATCAGGCCTGATGCCTGACCTCCCCAAAGTGAAATTCTCCTCAGTAATTTCTGGCTCAATAATTGGGCTGGGGGTTTTAATCAGCGGATATTTGTCCGTTTCCATTCTGTGAGCTGTGATAGAAAATTAAGTTACGACAAGTGGCTGGAGCATAAGAGACAATTCAGTAGGTTTGCCGGCAAAAATGCAATGAATGGCGGTCTCAGAAATGTCTCATTGTCTTGTTAACAAAGTGCTCGTCGAAGTGAGGATAAAACTTTGTGATTTTACTCATTATCATTTCGCTTTTGAGTTTCTTATGATGAAGCAAGAACTCGAAATATATGCGGAAGACAGAAAACTCATTGCCAGAATGAAGGTTCACCAGAATAGAAACCAAGGATTGTAAATGTTTCTAGCCGGATCATGAGTAAAGTAATGAAAGAACGTAGAAATCTACGATTCCGTCCCACCTATGACAACACTTACGCGCTCAATTTCAGTCGTCAATCTTGCGACCTAGACTCTTATTAAGTTCATCTGTGTCGTACCTGAAGCATGCTGAGACAGCTCTTGATAGCTGTTTGTATCTCTGATAGAGGCCTCGGCCTGACGCGCCGCTGTAATACCCATGTGACTCTTCATGACGTCAGTGATCGATCTCCCAGGAAAAAGGCGCGAAAATATGGAGACGACTTCCTTGTTTTCTGGGTCCAAATACAGTGAAACAAGGACATCATACCGAGCTCCGTCCAAATCCTACACACAAACAAAGAAACATGTGATAATTGTCGTTGCTGCTCGTCATGCCATGAAACACACAGCGGAAAAGGCAGATACTAAGATGGGGTAAAGTGATTGCTGTGGTTTCAAACTTTTTTTATAAAGGTCACTTGTCTTCAAGTATAGGGACAACACATTGATATCTACTCCTGTTTCACTTTAACTATACTCCTTAGTAACAGTGAAGGAAGTAAATTTCCGCCTACACCACAGGACTAAGGGTCCAACATCATTCATGGTGATATGTGAAAAACTGCACGTAAAATTCGCGTCGAATGTGTGTAATCGTAACGATGCAGCATTACGTATTAAAGTTACTGTACTGAAATGCCAGTAGACTGCACTGTGAGTTTGTATGGCATATATCTTTTTCAAACGTCATGAAGTTGAGGAATCTCATCTTGTAGCATACTTCAATCATGTAGCGGGCCCTGGCACGTGACAGGAAGTAAGCTCCAATGCGGGGGTTGTACTGGATACAAGTGGTGAGATGATCAATAGCCTCCAAATAATGTCTGTCATAATACTCCAGTATACCAAACTCATTATAAACAATAGACAGTCGGCATCTGACGGACCAATCACTGCTGTCCATCTCCAGTGCTTGTTGGTAGTCAGACAGAGCAAAGTGCAACTCATTCAGCCGGAAGAAACAATCTGAAGGGGACATGATGGAAAAAATGGAACATGAAAAATTTGCTGCATTACACATTTTGTACATGTCAGGTAAATTACAGTTTACATACCCCCTCTGTTGATATACAGTCCTTTTTCTTTTTTCTCCCCTTTGATTGCTTTGTTCAGCAGCACAACTGCTTCATCATAGAATTCTTTCCTGAACACCAAAACAAAAATGCATTAGCCAATTAATTAACTATTTAAATAACTATTTCTAAATCAAAAGTTCCGGTAAAGCTTCATGAATTTGCCTTTAAATGTACTTGAGATGTTTCAGATCTGATGTTCATTTTATAAATAAATATTGTTACCAATATCATAAAATTTTGAAAGCTTTCATGGCTTCTTAATACATGTAGCTTTGCCTCAATAACTGTTTTATCAAGGACACTGGTATTTGGAGGCCCAGTTTACTTTTCTCCCACAAAAGTATACATTTTGTAAGTTTGGCTGAGCTTTACACTTTGTCATTTCAATCACAATCTGAGTTAAAACATAATTCCAATCTACCAACAATGAAAACAACCTTTATCTCCCAAATCAGCAGCAGTAACACTTAAGAGGCACCTTGCTGATCCCAGAGGACTTCCAGTACATCCTTGCCCACAAACTGCCTTGCACCAATGGTGAAAAGCACCATTCAGACCAAAAAAATTTTTATCTGTCAACCCAGACCAATGTTTTTCTCACCTGAAGCATTCCACAGCAAAGTCATTATAACAGAGAAGTAACTGTCTTTGTGCTTCCTTGTACGTTTTGTTTGATTCGTCATGATCAGTTTTATCCATGGCTAGTAGATAATCATCAATGGCAGCATTGAAATCGGACATCCTTCTATGAAGACTGCCACTAAAGAAATACATAAAGTTCATCTAGGGATGCAACTAAATCAAGAGAGAGCTTCACACTAAACATATTTACCCTAACAGTCATAAAATCAATTGAAAGCATCCAGCTCAGATCAACTGACTGTCTGATTGATGCACTGAACTGTCACCTGAACGACTGGTGTACTGCTTAATTAATTGACAACATTATTAAGTCAAGAGTGTCTAATTTCAAGAGGGGGGATAAGTTTCTTAAGAAAATGTAGTGCTGCATCCATAGGGGCAAAATGGTAATTTGGTTTTATCAACTAAGTTGAAATTGTAAATTGGCCACCATGAACAGTTAAAATGCCCTGACACTTGAAATGTTAGCTTTTTAACTCTTTACGGTGGTCAATTTACAATATTATTTCAACTGAGTTGATAAAACCAATTACCTAATTTCAATAAAGTTTTTTAGAAACACAATATATTGCACACTTACCGAAAGATATGATATTCTGCCATGGATGGATTAGTTTCAATAGCAATGGAGATTTTAGAGAGAGCTTCTTTTACCTTGCCAACTAAATGTAACTGTATGGCCTATTGCAAAAGAAGAATAAATATCTCAGCAACAAAATTTTTGCTTTACTTTTTTTTTGTAAATGCTAACCAAGAAACTACTAACTGTATCATCAATTTTAATACCCTAAACATATAATTAAGAATCAGAGCAACTACCAGGTAATAAAACCCATGTGATAGAAGTAAAATTCAAGATTTGAAAACATCACAAGCAGAAGTTATGAAAAAACAACTAAACATTTCTAGTTGAAACAACTGGTAGTTGGTATAATTACTATCCATACTGACCTGTTGCCTGCTCTCCTTTGCTCTCTTTTCAAGAGATGCCATAAGAGTTTTAGCTTCTGTGTTATCTGGGGCAAGAGCAAGTGCATCTTTGACATCATAGTAGCAAAGAGTTGACTATAAAATAAAGTAAAAAAATTTGTTAGATGGAAAGAGAGAGATCTGAATACCAGTTTCAATGGTTATGTTACACATTGAAATACATACGTACAGGGTTCGTGCACTTTTTCAGGCCAAAGATTCAAGGACTTTTCAAGGACTTTCCAGGACCCTACTTAGAAATTTCAAGGACTTTTTTTAATGACAATTTTACCTCAAAACCAAGAAAAATGTTTCTGTTAACGTCTACGTTTTGGGTTTACCGATGGTGCAAAACAAAAGCAGATATTTTTCGATGTTGTTCAATAAAAAATCAAGGACTTTCAAGGACCCAAGACAAAATTCAAATACTTTCAAGGCCTTGAAATTGGCCTCCTGAAATTCAAGGGTTTTCAAGGGTTTTCAAGATGCATACGAACCCTGTTTGTATGAAACTGTAGATTTGGCTGATTGAGGAATTAGAAAACAATACATTTTTTTGTTAAGGAGAACGATACCATTGTATTATGCAGGACTCCAAACTTTCAATTTGGACAATTGCTTACATTACGGAACAGTTCATGAAGTCTGGCTCTCATGATGAAAAGGTCTGGGTTCTCAGTTTCTTCTTCAAGTCGTTTATTAACAAGCGCTAAACATTCTCCATGTCTTTGAAGAGCGGCCAAGCAAGCCACACTGTAAAATAATAACACAGAAAACAAAGGTACAGTGTAATTTCAATGGTATAAATGAATAACATCATTTTCATTTAGCACAAAGATAAATATGTTGGCAGAATTCAATTTTTCACCTCCTTGTGTGATAACCAATCACCTCAGGTTTCATCTCTGCTGCTCTAGAAAATGATTCCAATGCTTCACTGTAAAGTTTTTCATCAAATAAACACTGTCCTTGAAGAAAGTAAAGGAATGCTAATCTAGAGTAAGTAAAATCATTGTCTGGATCCAATATACATGCTTTTTTAAAGTTCAAAATTGCTGAATGAAAGTCACAGATCTGTAAGTAACTCT
>NC_142522.1:44435951-44505951 GCF_964205215.1 Stylophora pistillata
TCACCAGTCAGTGCGCCTGATGGAAGCCAAACAGACTCAAAAGTAAGTTGTTTTTTAAGTATAAGCTAGCCTAAAATCAGACTTAAAAAATAGTGATCGCGTTTTGAGGTTCCAAAGAATAACCTTTTCGTTCTAAATTTGTCCTCAAATTAGCTTAAAATTCCGCTCCTAAGTTATAAGATATGGATACCTCATAAGTTGTAGAGGAGACAGTATTTGTAACTAAAGTTTTCTGTTTAAACTGATCATGAGGAGGGCTGAAGCTTTATCAACAGTATGCCGGAATATGCAGTAAATGACTTGAACCCGGGGGTAACATGTGAAGGTGTAGTCTGATCGTCCGGGTGAGTGTAGTCTTGAGAAGGACTGTTGTCGGTGGTAGTGGCTGACGTCTCGACAACCTGTGCGGAAGTCATCATCAGAGTCAAGTGAATGATTGTTGTCAGTAGAATGTACTTATTCCAGTTCGTGTAAAATGATCGGTTGGTTTTGCCGTGATGTTATTGGCTGTAAGACTCAAGTGACGTAAGTCGGTCGTGATTGGTCTGTTTCGATCTTTCGGTAAAGTTAGGTCGTTCTTTTTCGGTTGTTTGTGATGTTTATGTCGTGAATGAGTCGTTTGTATGGAGCGGGTAGTTGTTGACATCTGTTTAGGGGAGTCTGTTCTAAGTTAGTAAACCAGCTTTCCAGAGTCAGTCGTTGAAAATAGTCAGTGCTATAGGTTAGGCATTGCGCAGAGTCCCAGTCAATGTTGTGGTTGGTAAGTCGATGGTGTTCAGCAATGTGATTGCTAACATCACCTTTCCTCGTCGCCCGTCTGTGTTCAGTCAGTCTTATTGTGAGGTTTCTGCCAGTCTGGAATATGTTCTGCCAGTATGGAATATATACATACCGATACATTTCTCGAGAAAACAAAAAAGGAAACTGAAAAAAAATACCATTACATCCTTTTTCAATTAGCATAGTACTGTGTGCAGAGGAAATACAAAACACTTTGAAGGAAGTAATATTAGTTGCACTTCTGATTAAATGAAATATCGTTTAGACTGACATCAAGTTGATGTGCTTCAGAAACTACTAGCTATGTAATAATTTGAATAAATCAACAAAGTTGAAATGGTAAATTGGCCACGTTACGGTACGTTATAAAAGCTGGCGTTTCGAGCGTTAGCTATGTAGCTTTCCTGTAAACACATCTTCCCTCTCTTTCGAATTCCTAGCAAGTTATCTGTATGATTTATATCAAGAAACATT
This sequence comes from Stylophora pistillata, assembly GCF_964205215.1. Lineage (NCBI taxonomy): Eukaryota > Metazoa > Cnidaria > Anthozoa > Scleractinia > Pocilloporidae > Stylophora > Stylophora pistillata. The sequence continues at coordinate 44,437,206 of NC_142522.1, forward strand.
CATATTCTTTGAAATGTTAGTTTTTTACTACTTTGTAAAAGGAAGAGAGGAAGAGAGTTTAAGAGATTTCAATTTTATGCGGAAGTGTGTCAGCACAAGCTCTTCAGTAATTCAAGTACTGTTTTTTTTTTAGCTGATGATCGTGTTTCAGTAACTTGATAAATTTGACCCTCAGTGGACAAGTTGGATCACAGAAAGCAAAAGGTACCATATATAAGATAACAAGTGAGAGAAGAAAAGTTACGATCTGAGTTCCTTGTGAGGATTAGAACCCCAAGCAGTTAGCCCAAATAAGGCGATCCCAGCTGTGTATACTTTTAAAAGTTGACTTGTCAGCATTGCCTCCAGTGAGTTTCAGTACATAATGAACCTTTATTCATTAACGGCGCAAAAAAAGAAAAAAAAAAGTATTGGTTTTGGTACCAGTCAATAAATTAACGCTACATCAGATATTCCGACCTCTGATTTAAGACTTTGGATCATCTGATATTCGTTTTCGGAGTTCGGAGTCTTATTTTTGATTTTCCGACCTTCAGCTTCGGATTTCTAATTTCCAACGCCTGATTTCGGGCATTCGATTTCGGAGTTCAGAGTTTCATTTCCGACCACTGACGCACATCTTCAATTCGGCCTGTGAATGTTATCTTTAATCTTCCGCAATGCTACCTAGTCTGGCGTAATTATATAACTTCTTTTTTCTTAAAGGCCATGAAGACTGTACGCTATCGGTAGAGAAATACAGTCACAGACTGCCTATTTTCTTTATGTTGTCAATTACGGACATCCTAACCCACCCATTCGTAAGAATAACTCTTGCATGCTAGCATGCCTACGTTTTTGAAAAATGGGAACTATAATAACTTTATTTAAAATCACCAAAAATTTTACAAAAGTTTGATAAAACTCTAAAAATCGAAAAACACATTAAAATGTCCATCAGAAGCTAAGAAAAGCACACCTCGTCTACGTTTACTTCTCGAGCTTTTCGATATCTATCTATCTATTTCATCTGTCATCCTCCCGCCATCGACATTATCGGTTCTTTGTGAATTAATAAAAACAAGAAGCTCTGGAAATCATCCATTGTAAGTGAGAAATAGTTAGGCGGTCATGAATTAATAATAACGGTGTTATAGTCCCAACTCACATTCAAAAATTCAAAATATAGTATTTCCGCCTAAAGTGACATCATCATTTCGAAGTATTCAGGGTAATTCTCGTTTTCGTATCGCTAGTTTTATCGATCATCATTTTCACGTTCTTGATGTTTCCAAATTCGAACCCAGCCTCGTCAGGGATCAAATAGATTGTCTGTTTCAATGTCTAGAAGATCAGCGATGTTTCTCAACAAACCTTGCCGCTGAACCTGATATCGATGGAAACATGAAGCTTTTGACAGCTTTAGACCAAGTCAACGTTTCCATCATTTCAGTGTTAAGGTATGGTACCCCGACTTCAGCTGGGTAACGAGTTTTAACTGATACAATATGGTAGATTCCCTTTACTTCACTTTTTATCATTATTATTATTGGCCAATAGCTAGGGTAAAATCATCAGCCAGGCAAAGATACGTTCCTAACCATGTTATTTTGACCATTCTATCAAAGAAGACACGCCGTTAGGGTTGATCAATGCAACATAGTCAATGAAGAAATTTTCCTGTAATGACGTTAGAGGTCTGTACGATTAGTCGTCTTAAGTTTATCATGGTTTATAGCTTTTAATTCAAGCCAAAAGCTAAGCATAATACTTTACCTTTATGTGGAGTATCTTGGGCATCAAAATTAAAATTCACAGTTTCCATTGAGTTGAATTTTTTGCCATAAGGGTGTCACTTTTAATCAGTGGATAAACGCTTCTTTGAATGTCTTAAGTTCATGCCTCACTTAAATGAAACGTAATGTGTCGTCATTTTGTAGCCAAAAGTACGATGACTGAGTGTTTGGTTACAAAACTGGGAAACCGTCTCCTACTATGGTTCAAAATTTTTTCCTGTCAGGAGAACTTTTACAGGAACATCCTGTTTGTTTGTAATATTATTTTCCGCTGCTTCGAGTTTCACAAAGAACGAATTTCATTTCTCTTAGTTGAAAACAAATGATACGCGTGCGGGAAACAATTTTGGTTTTTCACAACCGCTGTAAGATTGAATCAACTTGTAAATTATTTATAGTGTTTAACCAAACTAGCTATTGAAAGTTGACTTAAGTACATTAAATATTAAGCAGCATCACAGCTGAGTTTCAATGTTCACTATGCAAGCTAATTAAACAATAATAACGAAAAGTACTCTATTTGTATCCCAGTAGCTTTTGAGCATTGAGGCATGATTATTGGTTTTGCTAAAATTGAAAACACCTTACTTTGTGCATCATTTACACAGCTAGCTAATGTAAATACCGTCAAGATTTTCGTAGAAATAATACAGACATAAAATATCAAGTTTAAAGTGTAAATAAACTGTAATGACATAGAGAGGGTCTACCACAATGAATGGGACAATGAATATCTAAAATATATATTTTTATAATGCTAAACCAGTAGCAATCAGCTTGATTGTCATCAAATGTAAAACTCCGCTTGGAAAAGCCAACAATTTCAATTTGCACTGAAGATTCTAATTACGTTGGAAGCAATATTGTCCAACAACAAGCATGTGTCCATCAGATTCCGTGCATGAAGGGCTTTACTTGTGCGATAAGAAAGTGGTTTCGTTTATTGGCGAAAGAAACAGCTTCATCCTTCCCCAGATTCAGTTCGAACGAACATATATTTACTTCGTAACACGCAAGAAACACAGTTCAGTACGAAAAATAGCAAGAACAAACTACTACCAATTAAAATTACCGCGTTTTGAAGGCAATTACAAACGCTGACCAAGGATAAATTCACCTTAATTTTGCTTATACATAAAGTGAATTCTTGACAAAGCTTGAATCTCTGGAAAGAACATTTTGAAGCCATTTAGTTTCATGACTGATATTGCATCAGTCTCTCTTATCAACAATTTATTTAAACGTCTATAAACTTAACAATGTTTCGATTTAAATCGGCAAACCATCGAGCCGTAATCTTTCTGGGCGGTTCGATTCCTCAAGCGGAGAACGAATCATTCAACCGATAACAAAAAGAACCCTTAGAATTTTTCAAAACAATTTTGTCACAAAAAAAAATAATTGAGACAGTGCCTCAATAAATATCAAGTAGTTATGAATTAATAATAACGGTGTTACGGTCCCACCTCGAATTCGAACATTTAAGTTTAAAAATGTTTTATCTGCAGTCAACTTTACTGTATATTTCATTCAGATATATAGTATTTCCTTCTAAACTAACAGCATCATTCACAGTTTTTCAACGGGATTCTGATTTTCGTTCCGCCTATTTTAGGGATCATCAATTTCACGTTCTTGATGTTGCAAAACTCGAATTCATCCTTGTAAGGAGTCAGTTAACTTGTGCGCATAAATGTTTGAGAGATCCGCGATGTTTCTCAACAAACCTTGCGGCTAAACCTGATGTAAACGGTGACTATGTTTGTGAGTTGCTTCCCACAGACAGGTATAACGCTTCTGACAGCTTTAGACGAAGTCCACACTCTCATCATTACAGTGTCAAGGTATGCTACCTTCAACAGCTGGGTGACAGCTTCGCCGACTGAATAACTATGATATGATGATTCATTCTTTCAGCAATAGCTTAGGTGGGCAATTAAACGAAAGTGAGGCACACCACATAGGTTTCTCCTCTTAATCATTGACGAAATCTTTCCCTTTGATAGCTTGCCGTCATTGTTGTTAACATTAGATGAAGATTTAAACGACAAACTGAGTCATTGACTAAAGTCTACGGTTAAGACTGGCTTCAAATTGAAAATGGTAAAGTTATTTCTTTATCTTTTTTCGACCAGAATTAAAGAATGTGAGGAACTAACATTTAGGTTGCAAATATGAGTTACTCGCTATGACTAGTTATTACTTTGCCTGTCAGTGAGGGAAACTCTCACAGGAATACTTTGTTTGCCTTGAACATTATTTTTCATCGTTTTGAATTTTATAAAATCTAAATTTTGACACAGTCACTTAGTTTGTTGACAATAATTGCGCGTAAGATCGATGAGCGACGATGTTTTTATCTACAATCGATTTAAAATTGAGTTAGCGTATATACAAAATTATTTATGTGCTTTCACCAAACTAGCTTAAGACTGAAAATTAAAGACATTGATTATTAATGAAACAATCCCACTGTGGATTTTGTTTGTTTATGTACATGGTGGAGTAACTTTGGCTTGATTTCAAATCGACAAGAGGTAGCTACGTACAGAAAGCCAAATAACGAACCCAAATAATCTTACTTACCAAAAGCTATAAAATGTTTCCTCTAGATATCAAGGTATAATTAACATAGTTATAACTGTCCCTTCACAGACTCTATGTTTGTCAAACCCCTGTCAGTTTTACAGAAGCTGTCGAGCAATGTATCAAGTGAAAGATTTCTGGAGCGGGTTTCTTCCGAATAATCACGGAAATTATTGTGGTAGGTTTAACTGAGATCTAAGTTAGTTAAGTTACAATGTTAAAACTTTAGATTGTTAGCATTTTCACGCCGGCAGGAATTTCAGGATGACTTTGAGTTATAACATTTTAAAGCGTTGTATTCAAAACGTTGTTTTGTATCCCCATAACTAGTTTCCTCTCATAATAGTGAGACATAAGTTAATTTACGTTACAATTAGTCGCTTCTCATTGCGGCCGGAAGGTATTTCCGTATGAATGGTACTCACAGCAACATGTTCCACCGAAACATTCATACAATCACGAGCCGCTTTTAGAGATCTGCAGGTATTATTATCAATATTTTTCTCTCCTTAAGAAAAATGGCTAGTTGAAGTACCCACAGATGTGTGCATGTATGGAAAAGGCAATAGGCCAGGAAAGTTCTTTACACCAATAGCTGGTAAAATCTACTTCATCAAGTTGGTGCATATTTCTGGTATTGTGGGCTGCACAAATAAAGATGAAAGTCTATGGGGATGCAAGTCCCATCTTCATACCATTCTCACAGACAAGGACGACAACACTGTTTTCCCGGAAGATCGCATCGCCCGTGAATACAAGCTTTCTGGATTTACAAAGAACTCTAATGAACTGGTGTTTACTTTCACTACTCCATTGATGGTGACCGCTGGTCAAGAATATCGAGTTTGGTATTTGCAGGATCTGAACGACAAATATGAAAGCAACAACAACCCTGGCCCATCCTGCATGAAAGTCATTTATTTGTTCAGCAAATAAACTTTGAAAAGTTTTGACCTATTTAAAGGCCTATAAGTAAGTGTGGTATATATATTTACAAATCAAATTAACATCATCCTCAAGCCATATCCTTGTAGTTTAATTACTCAAAGTTTCTTCCTTGGCCTACCATAGGCGGGAAGCAAGAAGAAAACGTTGAATACCCGCTGTAAAGAGCAAGTTTTGTTATGTAAAAGGAAACAATCTAAATCACTGTCAAGAATATCGACTTAGGTTCTAGGAAGCCCTGTTCAACAGGAACGAGGGTGACAGTGAAGGACTATCCTGTATGAAAGTGTTGCAAAAGTGTTGCCCCACACGTGTTACGCGCTCCTATCATAGCAGTAAATTCATTAACATTGGCAGTAACAGCAATACCTATAAGTATAACTTCTTTACCAGAAGAATGGAACACATTACCTTCTTTTTTATTAGACCAGCTATCTTTGGATGATTTTAAACCTACTCTAACGAATTATCTTAGTTCTCTCCAATGATTTTGTATATTTATTATTATTATCCAACTACGCTTCGTATAGTACAAATAACGCCATAGACGAGTACAAATATCACGCGGTATTTGTACTGTAGAGTACCGGTTAAACAGGTTTTCTCGCATCGCGCAAGCGAATAATTGAATTGTAGTTACGAAAAAAAAATGGCGGACAATTTGAATCATATTTCCGACGACGAAGAGTCAGAATGGCTGGCAAATATACATCCAAGTTTATTAGATGAATCGAACGAAGAAAAACAGCTAGACGACCAGGAAATTTCTTCATTTATTGAAGAAAAAAGAAACAGCAACACCACAACGCGCCAATTCCATTCCGCTTCGCATACTTCTGTCACACACTCACCGTAAATAAATATCCGCGAAATTTGCCCGCACTGAAAAAACAGTTTCGCGTGTTGGATAATAAATAACTTAACCGCCGCCCAGTTAGTCCAATGGATAGTGCGCTGGACTGTTGTGCGGGAGGTCGAGGGTTCGAGCCCAGGCCGGACCAACACTCAAGGTCTTAAAATAATTGAGAAGAATTTGCTACCTTTCTACAACATCAAGATAGTCTTCTCGGATAGGGACGAATAAATGGAGTTCCCGTCTCCTGCAGCTGCAGGGTTTGGGCAGGAGACGTTAATTCCCACGCACGAGATTACTGTGTGGTGGATGTCTTCCCCTGGGGTGGGATGGGTGGGTTTACTGGGCCCGCAGTAATTGGCGCAAGCTGTTGCGGTGTCCCTGCCTGTCGGCGAATCTAATTAACTAGCTCGCCAACTAATCAACTAATTAACTAACTATCTAGCGGCCTAACTTACTACTTAAATAATTAAACAACTCACTAGGCAATACTCTAATTATAAAATTAGTTACAAAGGTATGTCTTTATACAGGTCTTAAAATGTGCTAGCGAGTTGCTCACTCTTATGTTGTTTGGAAGAGAGTTCCATAGAGTCGGTGCTACAAAAGAGAAACACCTATGACCATAACTTGCTAGCTGAACAGATGGTACTTTAAGTAAGTTTTTAGAGGAGGACCTCAGATTTCTGGTTGCTACATAAGGTTTCAACAGTTCAGTGATGTAACTAGGGGCCTGGCCGTTGAGCGCTTTGTAGGTCAGAAGTAGTATCTTGTAATCTATGCGCTGGCTAACTGGGAGCCAGTGCAGCTGCTTTAAGACAGGTTTGATGTGGTCGTACTTTCTTGTACGAGTGACGGCACGAGCTGCGGCATTCTGGACATTTTGTAAGCGATCTATCCAGAATTTGGGCAGTCCGTATAGTAGCGAGTTGGTGTTATCTAGCTTAGATGTAATGAATGCATGAACTGACTTTTCAGTATCTGCTAGAGATAGGCAGTCTCTTATCTTGCTAATGTTTCTAAGGTGTAAGAAACAGGCTTTGCAGGTACTGGTAACATGCTTATTTAATGACATGTGCTCATCGAAGATAACTTAAATTACTTAACATTAACTTATTGGTCTGGTAACAAAACGCGCTCCCCACAATTAAAAGTGTGACACAACCAAACAACTTTTGCTGAGTAGACTTGTTCCCTTCATCCCTAAAAGTGTGAAATTAGGCTAGTTACATAATTTTTGTTTCAGCGACATTGAAAGGGAATGAAGAATACTCTTATTTTAAAAAGGTGGTGAAAAGGAGAAAATGTTTGAAAATCAACATCTTCTTTAGTTGCTGATAATTTCCTTTGTTCTTTGATTGATTCATAGGTGATATTGTTGGTTTCTCAACTGTTGTGTCCATGTGAGTGCACGGCTGTCTCAAACGAATGATGATGTCTCAAAAAAAGAAATCGGCGCCCTGTCCCTAATTAGCGCCCAGTTTTGAATAACTTCCCTTCCTTGAGGTACCAGAGACAAATAAGCACCTAAGGCGCTAAATGGAATCATTACTGTAATCAAACATTTGATATCAAGTAATACTCGGTTTTGTAAATTATCAGACAGAAAGTTCTAGAAATTGCCATATGAAATTTAGCTACATGAATGTATCGCAGAGGTCATGGGTTCGAATTTTTTTCCAGGCCTACTTTCCACTACTACACAAGTAGGGTTTATTACTGCGAGAATCGCTGTCATACATTTCATGAAACAGCAGCACACATGTATAATTTTCATATATTCAAATTCATTGAAAATAGAGATGCTGACATCAATATCCAGCAGTTATGAATATTTAATAATAATTAATAAGTCGTTATCATCAGTTTTTTCCTTTCTCGTAGAAAATGGCTGGTTGAACTACCCTACAATATTTGCATGCATGGATTAGGCGATAACCCGGGAGTGTTCTTCGCACCTTTGGTCGGTAAAATCCACTCTATCAGGTTCGTGCATATCTCTGGTAGTGTGGGTTGCGCGACTGATCAAAAGTATAACTGGGGTTGTCATTCTGACATCGGCACCATTATCACAGATAAAGATACAAACATTGTTTACCAAGAAGATCGAGGAGCCCATATTTACCAGCTCTCTGGATTAACCAGTAATTCCCCTGAACTGACGCTAACATTCACCATTCCACTGGTGGTAACCGCTGGTCAAGAATATCAAGTATGGTTCTTAGAGGACCTGACTAACTTTCATGAAAGGAATAACAACCCTGGACCATCTTGCATGAAAGTCATTTTGCTTGTTTAGCTCATGATATGGAAAGAATAAAGAAGGCTGAAGATAAAAGTATTCGATCCACGAATTGTTCCATAAAGCACAGAAATATGCATAAGGGTATGAGAATTGTATGATTGAGAAGTTTATGCTCTCAAGTCTTTGATTTCTCAAATGCAGATTTTTACACCGCGAAATTTTTCGCTTTTTTAGTAGGCTTTTCGTTCGAACAAGCTTAGAGAAAAAGGCTAACAATAATCTACTTACTTTAAATGCACTCTGTACAATTGGTACAAGTGACTGTGAATCACAAACATTAAATCTGCTATTGGCACAGTGATGCGACGTAGAAACCTACGCGCCAAGAGATTATAATTTATTAGACGCGTTTACGATAGGTATACAGGGTTCTGTCGATTTTGTGGAGGAGAGATGGAGCTAGAAGTCATGCAAAGAGTGAACGTTGATTTTCTCAAAGTACAAGTCAAGCTGTACCAAAAGAAACCAAACAACTAAGTACAGATTCCATGGCGACTCATTGTCACTTGGACACATTTGTGTCGAGTTATCATCTTAAGGGTTGATCTATGTTGAAAAACAAATGAGTTCTGACCAATTACTCCAAACATTTTTATCATTGTATGCTGTAGGCAAAAGTTCATATTTCCTTCCAGTAGATATATATTTGTATAATCTGATGAGGGCATACAAAAACTGTTATTACTTCTCGGTCAAATACTACCCTGAACCATGAAATCCCACACCACATCAAATAATCAAACAGGTGGTATGACGCATTGATCTTTTTGATAATCACCTGTCCAGAGTAATAAAGCGCTGACCAGGATTCTATGGATTAACTCCTCGTCTCTTACCCTCTGCATTTCTCTTCATGGTGATGCCGATGCAAGAAGCCTCTAGAGCTATATAGTATAGTTAGATTAAAAATTGATTTACAATCGAAGACGATCCTTAGATTTTAAGGTTGACAGAGCGAATTCTGTGCCTATCCACTTTCGTTACTTATTCTGGTCCGCTCCTCGAAGTACAATTGAAGCTGCACCCTCGGCACAATCTCTTATCTGGGTACCAGAGAGAACTGAAGTCGTAGTGATTTACTGAGTGAAGTCCGTGTTCTAAATATAACGCGCGAATATAATCTTCTGTTAAAGGCTGATAGTTTCTAAAGAAACTGTTTGGGGCTGCGTCGGTGGGGGTAACGAAATAATTTGAATATATCAAACAAAGTTGAAATGGTAAATTGGCCACCGTTACGATTATAAAAGCTGACGTTTCGCGCGTTAGCCCTTCGTCGGAGCGAATAGAGGAATTGTGGGTTGTGTGTGCCTTTAAAGGCAGAAAATGAGCTACGTTATTGGTGGGAACATGGCAACGAGAAAAACACGAATAAATTAGTGGAATGAAAAGCGTTCGTTGATACCTATGGGATTTAGACTGCCGGTTTCAAAGATGAGCTTTTTTTCAAGAGTTTTACGGCTTTCCGTGCTACCTTAGTGTAAGGAAAGACCGCAGATTGCCATATGTTGCTTAGAATGATTAGGTAAATTAAAATGTCTAGCGACTGGTTTCGATGTGTCCTTGTCATTCCTCTCCACGTCGCGAAGGTGTTCTCGGAATCGGTCACCTAGTCTTCTGCCTGTTTCGCCGATGTAGATCTTTTTGCAATAAGTGCAAGTTATGCAATAGATTACATTGACGGAGGTGCACGTGAAGGGATCGGTGATCTTAATAGATCGTTTGGGTCCCGATATTTTCTCTGTGTTGTGAATGAAAGGACACGTTTGCATCGTGCACGAGCGCATTTAAAAGTGCCTGGTTGGTCATTAGTCTGAAGAGAACTTCTGACCAAAAAATTGCCTATGTTTTTGTCGCGTTTGAATGAAATGAGCAGAGGCTGCGAAAAGATAGTGCTTGTCTCTGGATCGTTCTAAACGAGACAACAATCATGAAGATAGTCTCTAAGTTTTCTTTTAACAAAGGAGGTTGCCTCAAAATCGAGTTTTTGAAATCTTACGAGCCACTGACACGCCGCTTATAGCGGGCCAAGAAAGAGAATTGGAGGAATTAAAATGCAAGGAAAAATCTTTAAGATGATGTATACTGTGATTTCTAAATATATGACAGACCACTTCATAGGCCACTGAAGTTGACCTTCATTTTACCTCTGCGAAAAAGACGTGAAGTACTTTATTTCAACGGGTCACCATTCAGACTTAAATGTAACTACATAACAAGAAATTAATATTTTCCAAAAGATAAAAGTACCATCTGCTGGCAAACAAAATTTAAAAGCGGGATTGCATCGCGTTGTAGCGTACGAAGTTAACGAAGCTGCAAACTTTTTCACTGCTTTAGTGGGGGGGGGGGGGTGGGGGGGAACAACGGCCATCTAGCCGTATTTTAAACTTTTCGATTTTTTGGAGAAAAAAAAAGCGCGATAGAACTTTTTGATACGATTTCCGATAAAGGTTCATTAAAAGGGTCCTTTAAAAAAATTAAATTCATTACGAAACTTTGCAACTGTCGGCGGATTCTCGATATTTATGGTCAGTGGCTCTTACGGTTTCTTAAAAAAAGTTCACCCTGTATTGCCGAGCTCATGGCGACTCCATGCTGTGTGAAGGTTATTAAAACCAGCAAAAAAATTGTAAAACTGGTCAGGAATGAGGCAAAAAAAAGAAGTTATCACTTCAACTCTCAGCAATACCAAGAAGTATCAACACCAGAAAGCTGCCTTTTTCGCCGAGCTGGAGACATAAACACATCATGAAACAATTCCCGACACATCTCACGGTTATGAATTAGTCATCTCGATTCTCCTTCATATCCGAGATTCAATCTGTCTTTTAGACTCGAAATGATCTGTCTCAGGTTAACTTTGCTTCATATTTTTCTCTCATGTGAATGAATTCCTCTCGGAGAGCCTGAATCTTCCTCGGCTATTCAACGTCCTTGTCATTTTCGTTTCGCTCATTTTATTGACCATGTTTTTCATGTTCTTGACGTACCCAAAGTCGAGTCCGTTTCTGTCACGGATCGGAGAGTTTATCTACTTCAGTGTTTGTGGGATCATATCTACAAAGGAAAAGTTGACATGGCACGCGCGTACGTATTCTTTTTTTCCGAACTCAGTAAAGAAATGTTTTCGTGTGACAATCTGCAGTATCTGCCATACACATGAAGATGAACAAAAAAAAATACCTGTATCAAAACTTCAGCAAGACAAACATTTGCACATCAGGAGGACTTACCTAGAAACAGTCGTGTATCGAGTCCTTTCTCAAACGTTTTGAATAACATTAAAAACCGAATTTTGATATTCAATCAGTTTTTGTTTTTGTTTGTTTGTTTTTTTTTTTTAGCAAATGCCTTGGGAGTAATTTAACTTATAAATGATTTATAAACCTTTGCCAAAAGAGCATAGAAAAATTGAAACACATTTGTTATTAAGCCGCACCATAATGGATTTGCGCGTTTTATCATTCATACTCTTTATTATTTCATCTCAACTCTATCCGAAAAGCCTAAAGAATACCAAATGAAAAACATCAATGATCATTAGAAAAAACTTACTTAAAATAGATATTATGTATTTCTCGTGAATACATAAATAATAGTCTCTGTTTGGCGCGAAAATATGCACGGACATATGACCGTTGACATCGCCTGTCCTAAGATGCGAGCAGTTTGTCGAGAACGAAGCACAAAAGTTATCACTCATCAAATATTTTGCTCGCGCGCGATTGGTCAAAACGCATCACGTGACTGAATATTCTCCAGCTAAAACTGAGTAATAACCGGGGATATATCACCCAAGTAAAGATCTCCAATTTGCAAACCTCAAGTCCACTACGATAAGTCTTTGCTTAAAATTTAATTCAAGATGAAAGAGCGTTTTATGGTTGTTACTGAAAAAGGAAAATAGTTGTTTGTTCACTCGTGCCAGGGAACTCTCAAGAAACACCTCACGCAGCAAACAATAAGAAAGAAAAAAGAGAAGAAAAAGTTCTTTAACCGCAGTTCAAATGACTTTCATATATTCACAAACGGTGACTCATCATCAGTTGACTTAACAGCTCAGTTGGAAGAGCACTGCACCGGTGTCGCAGAGGTCATGGGTTCAAATCCTGTATGGGCCTGAATTTTTTTCAGGCCTTAATTCCACTACTGCTTAAGTAGTATTTGTAGCTGCGAATATCGCTCTCATACTCGTTCTTTAACCGCAGTTCAAATATATAACTGTCCTATATTTACAAACGTTAAACGATAAGCGGTCCGTAAACATTTTCTCACGCGCGTTGCGAAATGTCTGAAGGATAATAAACACAAGAGCCTCTATTTTTCGCGAAAATATGCTCGTATATTTGTCCCTCGAAGCTTAAAGTTTTCCTCAAGCTTCGCCTTTGGAAAACTGTTCGCATCTTGGAATAGATAACGTCCACGGACAAATATCCGTGCAGATTATCGCACCAAATAGAGGCTATTTTTATAGATATGAGAATCGAGCATAACTTCATATGTCTTTTTACAGATTCTATGTTTATCGAACCCCTGTCTGCGTAAAGGTAGCTGTCGAGCCTTGCATCAGAATAATGATTTCAGATGCGAGTATATCTCAAATTACTCTGGAAGATATTGTGGTAAGTTTGATAAAACCCGTTGTATTCTGAAGTCCCGTAAATTTTTAGGCAATTAATAAGATGATTGACATGTCACTCCTTAAAGCGGAATAAGTACTCCTAAGGAGCGGAGTTTCAGTAGAAACAAACCTTGCTGTCAAAACTTTTACTTGTAGCTGCGCTGAGGCGACATGTTGAACCAAATGCGCTAGCAGTAATACTGGCTATCATGCACTGTTGAACTGTAGCACAGTACACAGTCCTTATCATCACAATTTTCCATTTTCTAGAAAAATGGCTGGTTGAAATACCGGGAAAAGTTTGCATGTAAGGAAATGGCGGTAGACCAGGAGTTTTCCTCATACCAATGGCCGGTAAAATCTGCTCTATCAAGTTGGTGCATATTTCTGGTAAGGTGTCTGCTAAAACTAACAGACAAGGACAACAACGTTCTTTTCCCAGAGAATCACTTTCCCAGTCATGGCTACAGTCTTCCTGGATTTACACGAAATTCCATTGAAGTGGCGTTAACATTTACTACTCTACTAGTGGCGAGCGCTGCTCAGGAATATCGAGTACGATTCTTGGAAGACCTGTGCGACAGCCACGAATACGACAACAACCATAGCCCGTCTTGCATGAAAGTCAGTTTGACACCTACTTTGCCTTGCCGCCATGATCGTAATTATGCAACTTTTTTATCTCGTTTCAGCGCAAAACTCCAGCTTCTCCCCCATGATATTGTTATTCAGACTAACAAAAATGTGGTAGAAGAGTATGGAAATGTAAAAATATGTTGCGGTTTCGGCGAACTTCTAGTGCAGCTGGCCATCTTAAAAGGCACATTTTCGAAAATTCACCCAACAATGCACAAAAAGCGGACTCGGTTATTTACAAAATTTACGTCTACAACCCATGGTTGACATCTGAATTGAGCACTTTGAAGCTTTTTGATGCTTGATAATACCATAAAACAGCATTTAGGAGAGAAAAATCTCCACACCCATTAAGAAAAATGCCGCCGCCGAAAGCTAACTCTTTGCTCTAAGCGACCAATTGTTTTGTTTATCACGCAGTAACGAGAAAGAAGCAAAAGGAATCGCCAAAAGTCAAGATCGATACAAAAAGTCATGTTGATCCAAGATATTTCTTATTATCCATTAATATTACTTGATGTGCAGTCATTTCAAAATGGAAATGTAACCTATAATTTTATAATAATGTGCGATGTAAACAAATTAATTCAAAGGACCCATCTGCTGTGTTTATAACCCAAAAGTCCGCATGAAATCGAAAGATAAAATATTCACGAAAACACACTAAATAAACCAGATGGTAATTTTCATCGATTTTTTTGGACCTGAAGAACCGAAAGGAACCGCTCATAGGCTTCACGAATATTGTGTCACGCAACGCAATCATGCGAATTTAATAACTGGTTCGTCCGCAAAATATTTACCAGGTTGTTTGAAATAAGAAAGAAGTACGTTAATTTTAAAATGAAATTTCCCCTTTCCTGCACGCATAACTGACGTTTTGATTCCGGTGAGTAGCCTCTCGATCCTACTTTCAGCTCTTGACGCCTGATTATCTATTGAACGAAGATGTTTATAGAAAAGACTCCAACAAGAAGACATCGAGTAATTCAAAGTAGTCATATGAATATCGTGTACTTCTCAATTCTTTGAAGACCGACCGCTAACGAGCAAAAAAAGTTATGATTTGGTGGGTGTGACTTGAGTTACCGCAATGATTCTGCGAAGTAACATAATAATAATCATAATAATCATAACAACAATAATAATAATAATAATAATAATAATAATAATAATAACAATAATAATATAATAAATACATAAATTGAAGCTCCCCCTTAGGAGCTTATCAGCCACAATGTAAACTAAGTGCATAAACTGTTTAAAGTGCTTAGTGTTTCCGGTAGCCACCCTATCAACAAAATCAGAGAAAAATAATTTTCAGTTTACACGAAATTTACGCGTAGATCCATGGCAGTTACAACTTGTTATTGATTCGCGAATTAAATTTGCCTCACGGGTCACGAAGCACAAAATAAGGAATCCAAGTGTTTTGTCTTGCATTTTAAAATATGGAAGAACATGTGTTAGCTTAAGAGATGTTACACATTCCGTGAGCCTTGAAAATTGAGGTGAGACAATTACAGCCAATCTCAGCTCTCGACACCTATTTCGGAAAACGTTACCCGAATATGACAGGAATAGGTCTTTCTGATTAGCTAGTTTCCAATCTCTTAAATGACCTTGGAAACTTATACTATCTAAATTGACCACGAAAAAGCAGTTTTAATGATCCAAAACTCAGAATCAATTTATTTAAGTTCAAATATAAACTCTCTTTTTTGTCCTCCACCAACAAAACTCCATAAATGACTTAATATACAATCGAATATCCTTACCTACAAAAATAAATTTATGCCATAGTTGTAATAATTATCTGACATGATGCAGTGAAACCCTTATGTTCAAATTGACAACATGCTCGTACACCATGGAAACGAAACAGTTTAAGAATTTTTTTTCGATTTTTTGTTGTTTTAGTTATGTTTTCTAAGTGTCAATGTCGTTACTCTTGTGGTTGTTGCTGTTGTCATTGCTGTTTTGTTGTTGTTGTTGTCATTGCTGTTTTGTTGTTGTTGTTGTGATTGCTGTTTTGTTGTTGTTGTTGTCATTGCTGTTTTGTTGTTGTTGTTGTCATTGCTGTTTTGTTGTTGTTGTTGTTGTCATTGCTGTTTTGTTGTTGTTGTCATTGCTGCTTTGTTGTTGTTGTTGTTGTTGTCATTGCTGTTGTTGTTGTTGTTGTTGTCATTGCTGTTGTTGTTGTTGTTGTCATTGCTGTTTTGCTGTTGTTGTTGTTGTTGTCATTGCTGTTTTGTTGTTGTTGTTGTCATTGCTGTTTTGTTGTTGTTGTTGTCATTGCTGTTTTGTTGTTGTTGTCATTGCTGTTTTGTTGTTGTTGTTGTTGTCATTACTGTTTTGTTGTTGTTGTTGTTGTTGTTGTCATTGCTGTTTCGTGGTTGTCGTTGTTGCTATTGTTGTTATGTTGTGACATGGAAGAGAACACTAAAGAAGAGTGTCATTATTTATCCCTATGCCAAAATAAAGTTTGCCCATCTTAAAAATGATACCAAACAAGGACCGAAAAAGAACTTCGAAAAAATAAATAATAAAAAGAAAATAAATAGGAAAAATGTAGCGTGGTTTAGAAAATTATAGCAACGAGTCATGTAGTCTACTTAAACTCATGATTTATAAAAATTGTGACCGGGTGTTGCAAAAGCACATAGTCATAATATCTTTTCCGTAAATTCAAACTTCATCAAACTATACCCTGGTATTTTCAGAGCACAAGAGAAGGTCTCCACATTGAAATAAGATTTTTCTATCGTTCCCGTTCTACAGCAAAGGGTTTGACTATTCTAACTGGTAGATGTTGTGTTCCCAACGATGGTACTGGTTACCAGTCTCTACAGTTCAGAGGACACCACCCAAGTGGAACACTGCTGGAGGGTGGCCAAAGCACGGTCTAATTGCGAGCACCCCTGAATGAGGCCCATCCTAAAAACATTAAAGCTGGTTGTTAGAGTTAAAGTATGATTAATGATATTAGAGCCGGCATGTTAACAAGCTCAAAAGTCACCACCTTTCTTATTCTAATTACGCAAAAGATGTCGACTTTGCTGATCCCTACATGTACAAACCGAGTATATGGCCTTGCTCTCTACATAGTTCGCTGTAGCTCAGTGGCATCGGACAGCAAAATCCGAATGTCTCAAGCTCGCGGAAAAAAACAAAAAACATCTTTCTTTCATATTCATGTAGTTTAAGGATGTGCACCGAGAACTGCACGTGTTAAAATGCAACGTAACCGGAAAACTACACAAGATTAATTCTTCAACGTTCAATTTATGTGTATTTCAAGACGAGATGAAATAACTGTACAAATTACCTTGTGTTTGGATCCCTGGCAAATTTAAACAAGTCCGTCGCTGTGACGTTAGTATTCATGGATAATATCTGCAAGAGGTAAAGTTGACTTGTTGGTGGCCTTTATCATTAGGGAAGTTCATTCCTGTTGCTAGGTCTTCCAACAGCTATTGAATTATATGTTTGTATATACATATATTTATTTGCTGTAAATTGATTAAAGTATCTGAAACATATCAGTGGCAAGCGTTACCGAAATAAAACAAAAACAACAAAACTACGACAGTTTCTTTGGAGAACATAAAAACAGCTTCATCATCAAAGAACGTCGGTTAATCCAGAGCATTCCCAGTGTAAACATTTCAACAGTAACAAAATTGCAGTGAGAACTAAAAGTGAAACAATAAAATTCACAGAGTAAGGTGAGGGAAAACACAACACAAGTGGCCAGTCAATTGGTGTTTTGGTCGAAAGGGCAGACCATGTTTTCTACCAATCAGAGAGTGAAGTTTGGGCCAAAACCGATGCAATTCTGGATAACTTTCGAAACTCAACTATAAATTCCCCTCCTGACGGAAATTAAATTTCCAATGAGTTTACTCACCTCCTGGAGGAATTGCGTAACTGCCTGTAACAAATTTTCAAACATTTGAAAATTTCCTCTCTCGCTTCCTTTAGGTTCTTGAAGAACACTTCCAATAATAAAAAAAAAACCGAGGTCAAAAATTATCAAAAAAAGAAATAATTGAGAAATGAGAAGTAGTTAGCTTAATGGATAGAGCGCTGGACTGTTGTGCAGGAGATCGAGGGTTCGAGCCCCGGCCGGACCAACACTCAGGGTCTTAAAATAACTGAGAATAATTTGCTACCTTTCTATAGGATCAAGAAATGGTTAGATATTCTAGTCTTCTCGGATAGGGACGAATAAATGGAGGTCCCGTCTCCTGCACGGTTAGGGGTAGGAGACGTTAATTTCCAACACACGAGAGTACTGTGTGATGGATGTCCTCCCCTGGGGTGGGATGGGTGGGATATTGGGCGCACTTAATTTGGAGCCTCGCTCTGTTGTGCGACCCTCACCACGCTCTGGTGAAAGTGATTAAATAAATAAATCCTTACCAGTCCCCTTTCCCTAAAAAGGATTATCGTCCAGAGAGCGTCTTTAAGCTACTGGGAACTACACGTCGTAGAACAAAAAGGTGGAGATGAGGGAGGGGGGAGACAGCAACACCCTTGGCCTCTTCAAGATAAAGAAACCACCTTTAGGGCAAAACTCGAATTCTGATAGTGGATTTTACCACTTGGTGAAATCAAGCAAGGACAAATGGTAACTACCCGCAGCCATGTGAATATAGACTTGTACCTTTGAATGGCTGTGACAACAAATGCCAAACATGAACAGAGCCGGCTAAGGAACTGAACAGCCTGTTCTCTTGATGGTTGAGCCAGATCCTTCAAAACGTTCTGTGGTATGGGATGAGGAAATCCAACACCGTTAAATATCTGTGCACTGGAATTGAAAACAGAGTGAGTTTGGTGTCAGATGGAGGTAGGTTGGCACATAACTTTAACCATTTTAGTGATGTTCTTGGAGCGAAAATCAGTTTTAACATACAAAAAGATCTTTGTATCGACCTGAACTGATTAACTGCGTTCCATATTGTCTCAAAAGTTGACAAGACCAGGGCATGAGGATTGCTGTCTGCCTGTGCTGTGTTAATCTCGTGCACAATGCTACTTTCTTCTGAACCCTCTTCAAATCTCGACGAGAAGTTCTGAAAGAAAATCAAGACTTTCATACGAAGCGACAATAAACTACACAACTCATAACGATTGATACCTTTGAAGTTTACAAGCAAAATCATGATCAAACACTTAGCAAAGGTAACATGTCATTATTACTGTATCTATCATTCTTTGTAGATGGAAAAAGCCTGGGAACACATTAGAACGAAAAGCCAAGTGTCCAGTTGAAGTTTGCTTGGTACGTATCCATAATCAGCTGTAATGTAGAAAATCAAACTTCTAAGCTACGAAGAGAAATAACAAAACCTCAACCCGTAGATAATATAGCACGACTAGTTATGGCAATATTTCTAACGAGAAGAGGTTTTCAAGATGCCGCTTTGTTCTCTACTTACAGTTCCCAATGCACATGCACCCCAAAAGCAGACGCAGCTTGACCCAACTGCAGGCTCGTACAAGCAATGAACCCTACGATTTTTCTGCACCATAGCTAATTAACAAACCTCTTGCACCGTTTCGTTAGAAGAGGATCGTGGGGAATTACTAGTGCCAGGCCCATGGAGCGCTGGGACCTGAGGAGTACCCATGACAACAGAGGACTGAGCGCCAGTAGACTGTACTTGAACTGAACGAAATTCTTTACATTTTCTTTGCAGGACGAGAATGGCTGTCACACACTTGGTTATCGCTCCATTGTAACTAGAATAAGTCATACCAATAAAAAACAAGACTTAACCTGAGAGGAAAAAATAAGCTACAAAAGATGTTAATTAAAACTGATACGAGTCAGGGGCGAAGGACAGAGGAGAATTGTTTACCATTGGAGCGAACTGAGTTGAGCTCCTCTAAAAGTAAAGTCAACGCATCTTTGCAGGAACTTAGTTCAAGAAGCGGAAGTAGACATGAACTTGTCTCTAGGCTATTCCGTGCGTTGTCTCACCCACGAGTCCTTTTAATTCTATCGCAACGTAAAAATATTGACTATAATCTCCACAAATAGCGAACACGAAGGTTTTCATGAGAGGTTCAATTAGTGAATTATTGTTTGAAACGAGAGTAGAGAGTCTTCAGCGCTCTTTTCGTCACTTTGGGGCGTATCGTCCGGGACAAAAACATAACCACACTACTGTTTCCAGTCTTTTGTTCCACCACAACGTTGACAAAACTGACTAAGTGGAAAATTTTACTGATGACTTACCATGAACGTTGAGCTATACACTCAAAGAGATCGTGCGCCTGGTCCAATAAAACAGAGGCATTAGCCAAACAGCCAGGAGAACCTAACAACAACAACAAATGAACCACATTATAACAACCAAACTTTTAGGTGCATGACTCTGAAACCGTCGCACAATCTAAGCTTCTCTTCACTGTTAAACATAATGTGATCACCTGATACTAAAACCAAAACAAATTGACCGTGAATTTACTAAATTAAAGTCATTTTTTATAAGCGTTTAGTTATACAGTTAAGTTGTAGCACTCAAAGCTCTCCCGTCATACCGCTGAACATTTATCACCTTTACCTCCACTTCCACTGAAATGCTTTCGTAGGTTTTCCACTGTTGTTCTGATATTCCTTTTAAACACTTGACCGAAGACAGCAATCCAGTGTCTAGGGAAGTTGAAATAAATATAAGTAATAACTGAAAAACATGCACGCTACAGATGTGTTTATGCATAACTTTTGACAAGACTACTAAGCAACAACACAAGAAAAATTCCATTATCTTACTGTGAATCACAAAGATCCTGATCCTGATGGTGACAGATACAGTGTGTACAAAGCGATTATCATAGACATTATCCTTAATAGCAATAACAGGGACGGTGAAACCGAACTTATAGAAGCATGGATGCCCACAATCAAGAAACACAACAGCAGGAGAATCGTCCCACATCGGACCTCGCAACAAAATGCGCCAATCACTGCTGTTGTAAACCAGCCAATCAGAGCTGCGTACGATGCTTTGCAAGGTGACGCGCAACGAGTCGAAAGGTCGTGTTCCTGATTGGAAGAGACTACATCTCCTTTACTGTTGTTCATTTTATTACTTTCCTTACTTGTCTAACAACTGAAGGAGATCAGCTAAGGTCCACGGTGGTTTTATGAACACAATCTTGTCCCTGGAACCCAAACAACTCATCTCAGTATTTGACAGGATGCTCTGAGCTTTTAGCCTTATAACTTCAGCTATATCTTCTCGAGAAACCACATGTACAGACATATTAAACAAAAACTTTGAAAAAACCACGAAAAAGAAAGTTGAGAATATTATGCTTTAATCCGGTCCACAATAATCAAGACTCCTATATTGGAATGTCTGCATGAACACTTAGAGCTACAATCAAAACTTACACTGTACCTCTATACAATATCACGCTGTGTTACTTGCTACTTTAGCATCACACCCTCGAAGTTAAACTAATAACTCTAAGTAAGCGGCATACCAGAGATCTTCATACGCTGCTCTCATTTCAGTCTCCACCACAACAGCTAATCCTTCCCTCATGACACACTGAAGTTCACATACAAGATCATCAGCCTACATGGAAGTAAAACAAGAAGAAACAACTGTAATAGGGTGAGTGGGTGGAGTTGGTTCACATGCGCTTGCATCACCTGGACACAGGTTATCCAATTTTCCGTGGCGTTAGGTCAGAGGGACTATTACTAATCTCCCCTGATGGACTGGATGTTAGACGTTTAGTGCACTACCGTTCGTTTTGGGACTCTTTCGTCTAATTACGTTCCCAATCGACCGCTTTGGGACGGCACCTCCATCCCCCTTGCAGTCGCTATCGTCCGACTCTGTACACTCCATTTCAATTTGGAACACTTTGTTTTTTGGGCGACTAAAATTCCATGTCTGGCGATCTTTTATGATTTTGCGTCGTCAATCTTTGCAAAAAGACTAAGCTTGGAATCTCGTATCGCAGCATACCGTCTTGCATAACATACCTTGGCTCTCTTTTCTGCCAAAACCTCTTGCTTTTGAAGCTCCTTATAATAGTCTACAAAACAGGAAATAGAAACAGCGAAAACTGACTCTTGAAATTATAATCATACAGTAGTAGGTTGACTCGACTGTCTCTGAAGAGAGAAAACGTACTGCTGTGAGGGAATTACCAAACTTGCTTCAACGTGCTTGCATATCATACAGCTTGCAACTTGCACATAAATGACACGTATGTTACATCTAAAACTCACCTTGAAAATAATCTTTCTTTAACACTAAGGCACTGCTCTGGAATAATTCTTTCAATCCTGTGACAAGACTCTAACGCAAAAATAAATAAATAGGTAAATAATCCTTGAGCAGTGATTTTGAGCAAGTCTAGTTAACTTACCTCAATAACAAAATTTGTGATCGAACTAAGTTAGCTAGACTTATTGATTTCAAACTGTACGCATTTTAAAACAAAGAATATATTTTTCAATATACAGGTACCTGATGATTGAAAGCTTTTATTCCATTAATAATAGCCTTACTGCATAAGTTTTGATCATTAGAGAACAAAACGGCAAATCCATTTTCCGCTGAAAGTACAAGAATCACTATTCAGTTAGTACAGGAACATGTGTGTAGGTTGAAGAACACAAATAGACTTTATCAAAAGACAGTGTATATGAGTACTCATTTGTTTGATAAATCTTTCATTACACTATATGCACAGCCTTGAGAGAAGTGAAATATCAAAGGCGAGGGGTGAGAGGAAAAAGGTGAAAAGCGGAAAGTGGTTGGTCAGGGTTCAGATGCGAGTGTAACCATACTGCACTCATCCTAAAAGACACAGGGGGAAATAAACAGGAGAGGGAAGAATCAAATGGTATTATAGTTTGACTGGAAATGAAAGTATTTTTTCCATCTCTTTTTCCATCTTTTTTGCAACTGTAAAACAAAACACAGACGAATGTCACAGTGATAGGGCACAAAAATACAACGCCATATAATTGACGTCCAATCAGAGACAGGCGATCAAATGGTATCTGCAACTGGTCTGGGAAAAGTAAATGGCTAAAGTCTCTCTGGCCTGTTACCTAAACTTTCATCTTCAGCTGAAAATACTGCTTTTTCTTCCTCTCACCAGATAATTTGCCCCTAGGTCTGTTAGAATGTGCACTGTCTATTCTTTTGATATAACATTTATCAAAATGGAAGGATGATTCAAATCTAAGTAAACAGAACAGAACAGAACAGAACAGATATCCAAAGTGATCCACTGGTGACTGTTTCATATTCTACTCCTTATTACCTCTACTTAGTTGTTTTTATAAATGTGGCAAAGTGACATGTGGACACAAAATGAAATGTCAAAAGTAAATATTGCCCTTTCATAAAAGATATTAAATACGAACACAAGTGAATCAGCTGGTTCAATAAGTTAAATTAGTTAGAGCACCACCCTACAATTGCAAGATGGTCATTGTTTTGTAACTTGTTTAGCCTGAATAATTCAAGTTATATTTGCAGACTGATGCTTTTTGTGCATGTTTCTTATAGTGATCTCTCTTTTATTAATATATACCCTTCCGTTGAAATAATAAACAGCACTGCAGTATCTTGTCATCATTATTAGGATTTTCAATAGTACAGCTCTCCATCATTTCCCGAGCCTGGACAACAAAAATGGATGAGATTTATTCAAAGAAACAGAATTGTTGGGAAAGTAACAAAAATTACTTATTTGAACTTAAGTTGTAAAGTTCTGTGAAGACATAGAGTTCAAGGGAAGGAATTACACCATACTAAGAATTCAAACAGACCTCCACCCTGACTATAGCGTATTTTTTCTCGACTGTTTTATAAAAATTAAAGTCAGTTATTAACAAGCCTATTAAATGACCCAGAAAGCAAAGCCACAAAAATCAATGCCATTTAAGTGGACACAAATTTTTCCCAATACTAGTCAAATTATTTCCATGCAGCACTTGCTAACCACGGGACAAACCTCAGACACTGTCTGTCCTCTAACTCGAGCATGATTAGACTCAAAACAAAGGTGAAGAAATCTGACAGCCTGCCTTGCAAGGATATCAACACCTAGCCTGCCATTCTACAAAAAGAGAAATTATAATTATATTAACTAATAACAAGTGATACATGTTTACAGTGCAGGTAAATTTAAGGCCCATACAGGCTCAGGCAAATCTCTAACATTGTGCAATATTTTCACTAGATAGGTTTGTGGTCCCTAAAGCAACATGGAAATTTCTAACATTACTTTCATTCACTAAAAAGCAAACATTTAGAGTTCCTGATTATGGAGCTCAGTAGGTGTGATACTTTCAGAAAGGTTTTTGTCCAGTACAATCTTTAATCTATCGGTCACTATGTGTGTTGAATTGAGCAAAGAACTCAGTCAAATTAAAGTTACTTTGAATAGTTTCAAACCTGATTTGTGTCAGTAACTAGCTTTCCTCGCTTTATTCTCCATGAATCACTCTGAAAACAAAATAAGAAAATACTACACTTAAAATATGCTATGGACCAAGGCTAGGCATATTTGAATTGAAACTCATTTAAACATATCTCAAACCAAAAAAGCCATTTGGAAAATTTACTGTCTTAATTGTACCACTGCTTGAAAATTTTTGTTGATCACATGCATGTGCATGTACAATGCTTTTTCATTTCCCAAAGAGTCAGAATGCAAAGAAACAAACCAAATTCAAAACATGAAAAAAGGTTGAAGAGAGATAGCAAGTGTACCTTAAGTGAATCTAGTTCCTGAATCACTATCCATGGCACCACAAGAACTGGTCTGGCCACACCTACATGTCAGTGTCCAAAGAAAGTAACAACAGATACATGTAGCCAAAGGAAAAGAAATGTACATGTACATGAAACATCTCAACCCACAATGCTGAATTAAAAACACACTGAACATTGGAAAAAGTTTGTATTAGTGGCTTCCTTGCACAGAGATAAGTACAGGCAATTTTTTCTCAAACAGTCATCCAGCTTAAATGAATACTGGTATGAGTTAAAAGTATTTTACAATATTTATAACAGAAAGAAGTATATTTTGAAATGAAAATCACTACCTAACCAAAGAGAAAAACAATGTGCAAGTTTTCATAGGAGGAAGTGGGGCTAGGGGGCTTTTTAACAAGAAAGGATATATCTTAGATAGGAGACCTATTACAAAATTTGCAGTAAAGGTGTGGGTGAAGAGGATGACAAAGCACAAAGAATGAATTTGTTGGATACTAACACTGGTGCAAATTAAAGTAACTGGGAAATGTCAACAATAAAATCAAATGCATACTTACCTTCAATGGGAAAGTCTTTTAATTCAGAAATGAGTTTCAGATGTGAGAGTAGGACATTTGTATCCAAAATAACATACAAGGTGTCCTGAAATAAATGATCACTGATTAAATTTTGTCCAGTTTTTACGCAACAAGCTGGTGTTTTTCCAATAACTACATGTCCATAAATTATATGTAAAAACCAGCAAATTCTTATCTGTGTGAGAAAACCATTTTGAGTTTCTTTTTCATTTAGGCCCTGGGAAAAAATAAAACAAATGAAACAAAAGCAAGGGCAGGAATGCAAAATCACCTTGTATGAAACTGCTGAGGGCCTGGATGATTCAGCTTCCACCTAAAGCAAATGAAGCAAACAAACATCATAATGTTAAGATAAGATATACACATTTAAATGGTCAATTTGCGCATATTTAAATCTGTCATATAAAATTTCAAATGGAAGAAATTAGTATATCACTCCTAACATTCAAAAACATTAAGCAGTACAGGCTACTATCAGCAACCAACTCCTCTATTAATTAAAAAAAAAACTTCCTTCCAGTATCACTCATAAATATTACAAATACTGAAAGAAATTTACAAGTGAATGTGCACATTGCAACTCACCTTTAAAGGATCTAGAACAAATTCTGATCTGATCCCTTGTAGCTTTAAGAGACAAAAAAGAAATGGCAAAAGATTTTTTTCATTTTTTTGTGTTTTGATTCTGTGTGTGCATGTGGGCAGTTAAAAATTGTTGCCTCTTAAAATGTTCAACACTGAGAGTGAATTGTATACCAACATTTAGTAGAGCGAGATTTAGCAGACCTAATGGTAAACAATGATGAGTACTCCACAACATGAAAGTGGCAATTTAGGTACATAAATAAAATTGTGTTGGCATCAGTGAATCCACAAAAAAAATCACACCCTTATTATCAAGAGTCTTTGGAGATGATTGCCCGTTCCAGTCCTCTATAACTTCCTTTAACCCTTCAAAGTATGAAAATGGATATTTCATGCCCTCTACAAGAAGCATATTACCCCAGACTGCATTTTCAGTACTACTCAGATAAACAATAACCAAAAAATGCACATTTTTACCAACAGGAAGATAAGTGTAAAACCAATATTATTTTGTAGGATACTGATTTCTCGGTGACTTATGACAAAATATGTCAGTATGCAGGTTCTCCATACTGTACTCAAAACATTTCCTAAGGTGTCGACAAGGTGAATTTGTCTAACAATCAAGAAGTTCTTGAGCACAAAATATTTTCCTTTATTCCTGACCTTAATGTTTGATTACAGGGTGATAAAGCTAGGAGAAATCAGATGCCTATCACTCTTAAGGGCTTAAGCCAACGAATTCCACAAAGCAGAAAGGGAATTCTCGAATCTCCAATGCCCACAGAACATGTTGTACAACACAATAAATACCTCTGCTCTAATCTGATCTTTCAGTTCTTCATAGTTATCAATCTCCATTGCAACATCATTACTATCAAACTGCTGTGGCTTACTGGTCTCTGTTTCGTAAGCAGCATTTCCATAGCTGTTGAAGGATATTTGACTGTCCAGTGGCATTTCTTCCTCAGTTGGTGTTTGATAAGCTACAGAGCTGGTTACTAACTTCTGACACGAGTCTGTTTTGTGAGAATTTGTTCCAGGGACAGTGGGATGACGAGATAATGGACTGAATGGTGTATGAATGGTACTAGAACTTGTTGGTGTTTGTTTTTCTTGCTTAAAATTCCTTGAAATTCCATTATGCAGTGGTACATTTACTCCACTAGGCATATATCCTTTTTTGTATGGATGCGACATATACTTGGAGTCAATTCTTGCATTATGGTTGATTTTGTTCATGTTTATAATTTTCTTTTTCAGGAGTTTACCTGTAGCATTTACTGGAACATTTTGCTCGTTTATTGGTCTTCTGCAAAGCATTTTTAAAGGAAAGTCGTCAACACTAACTTGGTCACTTTCAGCATAGCTACCCTGCACACATGGCTCACTCACACAGCTTCCCTGTTCACTGGGTGTATAAGTTGTGTCTACAGAATCCACCCATGCACTTATGCGATAAGCTTTAGAATTACTGTATATTTGTTCCTGTCTACTGGAATTCAGCATGGTTTCTGTCATCTTTGGTAACTTTTTCTCTTGGCTTGAGTGTCCTGTTGGTGAAGACAGTTTTCCAGAAACTGAATGCTCTGGATTGGGCATTTTGTGCTTCTTGGATTTTTTCTTGTTCTTTCTTGTGCTAGATCCATCACTCCCACACTCTTTCTTTGATACACTTCCTTTGCTCTGTAGGAAAAAAGAAAAGACAGCGAACTTTCATTTCAGCAAGTAAAGTGATTAAGGATTGCAGGGGTTTTGCTTTACTTCACTCAGTAGTTGGCCACAAAAGAATTGCACTTCCTTCTAAATCAATCAAATCTTAGACCAGTCATGACTTTGTCACTCCTATTTTGAATCTAAGTCAGCAAACAGCTTGCTTTATTGTGTTGTTAAGTAACAAAGTATCACACCTCTTTTCTCCAATTAGGGCCGTGCAAATTAGGCCATTCTTGAATCAAATTCATTTTTTTGTTTTTTAGTAAGGACTAAAAAAAAGTGGTGTAAAAACCACACTTTGTTGTTACCATTATTTGGGTAAAATTCTGGAATGTCAGGGCAGCCAGGCTGCTGAGTTGACTACAAAATGTTGGCAATCATTGTCAAAATAATGTTTGGTGCATTTGAGGACAGTTTTTGAACATTCAAACAACTCACTGGAATCTCAAAACATGGAAAAGAAGTAAATTTATGTTCATATGCAAACTTGAATACTGTAAAATAAAAACAACATGATTTCTAGAGAACTCTTTCATAAAATCTGAAAATTTGATATGAATCATGCTATCAAAGTTCAGGTGACTTGTGCTCTACAAATGTACGTTGAGCTCTACCACACTTACATGAGCAGATGAGTCATCATGGATGGCTGGAATATCAAGTGGAAGCTTCCAGCTTGATTCACGTGTGACAGTGTTAAAATAATAATACTTGTCCTTTCTTGATTTGGACTGGCGACGTATCCAATCGGTTGGAAGCGGTCTGTCATCTACATCAGCAGGGTTCATACTGACCACTCATCTTCTTTGAGACAATAAATATCTGTGAAGTTCAGTGAGAGAAAAATACTGTACAATTTGAACCTAGAATGAAGAGTGGTATACCACTGAAAATTTTTTAGTTATATCAAAAAGATTATTATTATTACAGCTATCAGCTAATGACACAAGATTTAATTTCAAGATGTTATGCACAGAAAAAATTCTATGCTCCATGCTCACAGTGTACACACAAATGAAGGAATCTTTGATCACTTTTGACCCCTTCAATCCCAAGTGTCATTCAAATTAGTAATTCTCTGAACTGTCATGGAATTAGATCAACTAACAATCACCTAATTGATATTTTCTTCAATCTCATGTCTTGGTCACTTATGGTAGTTAATGGGCCTAATGTTCTTATCCACCTTTTGACTTTCCCTCCCCTTGCCTAACCCCAAAACAAATTATGACACAGCACATGTATGAAATTTTCTGTACTGAAACAGTAAGGAGGTCTTGAAAATCTGATAAGAACTTCTAAATTAAAGAAGTCTGTCAAGTATCATTCCATTCTGCATTTCAAGCTTAAGTACTTTTGCATCTGACTTTACATGTGGTTAATCGTTCATTAGTTCTCCAATCTGCATTATGAAATGCAGCATGCATGGAATGATTGAATGATTTTAAATACATTTGATTTTAATTAAATTACAGTAAATAAGTTAGTTAACATTGTGACCGAAAAGCCCTGTTCAAGGGAGTCTCAATAAAGTATGTATGTATGTATGTATGCATGGAGATATACCTTAAACACATTTCATAACAAGTTCACATTTGAGTAAAGAGGGCAATAACATCTGCCACCTAAAATCACACTAATTTGTATCATACCATGAGGTTCAACTTCCAGGGCGCGGACCAGGCAATCACTTTCTTGTTGGAAAAGAAATACTTGCTATTAAATTCAAGCAATGGATTGAGATGGGAAACAGAAAAACTCATTTACTTATGACAGTAACAGGAAGGTTTATTGTTCAAAAATTCGTTTAACTACCACTCATGTCGGAACCAAACCAGCAAAAGGCAAGCAGCAGGTCACGAAGGTTAGTGTGATAATTTTAATTGCGCTGCAGGAGCCACCTCTTCCTTGCAAATGCTACTCGTTTCCGAGGTTCCTCCAAGTATAGATGGAACAAGATACAACTTTAACATGCAATCAAATCTTACCCTCACCAGAAATGCGAAGTCAATCGCTCATTCGAGAGAAATTCCCAAACCACTTCTGACCATCCACATCAAAACATGTGCATACTGAGTAACCGCTCCAGAAGATCGCCCGAATGTAGAAATGCGCGGTCGCTCTGTATTAAGTGGTCAGTTGTCAAAGTAACCTAAATCACTCTAATTTTCACCTCTACTAAGCGGTCACATCAATATAGCAGTCGCTGTCACCCTTTACTAATAGGGACCTTAAGAAACCACGACGGCGACGCCAAGGAAGACTTCGATTGAAAAATTAATTTCTACTCTTGGTTAGAATTTCAAAAATGGCTGCAGGAGCTTACTGTCTCATATAGCGCCACAGCTCAACTTCCGCATGACGAGAAAAGTAACCGTTGAGTTCCAAATGGAAATTAAAATAATTTGCCGTCGCGGTTTCGGTTCGCAGACGACGCAAATTTTGGCGATTTCACGTTGTTGTTTTGCATAGGACGGCTATGAAATGTACAAAGATTCAAAACGCACGTGCTGAGCTACTGTTCTGCCAATTAGATCTCTTGTTTTCTACGTCCTCGTTGCCGTCGCCGTCGTGGTTTCTTAAGGTCCCTAATACTAACTCCCTACGGCCTGTTTTTATCGCCCTCCACCTGTATTGAACTGGCACTCAAAACGGGACCACTCGAACAAAACTAAGCCGAATAGTCTGATATGTTTAAGTTCACACAGCAATCCGGTGGACAATTTGACTTGGTTTGATGCCGGCTCTGCTCTTAAGGGCCTCTTGTTGCAACGATCAGATCACCCCTGATGAAGGCACCGGACAGGAGTGTCGAAGCGTTGAGTCGATAAATTGTAATTTCGGTTACATTCATTAAATCTTTAAACCAGAGTAGCATCAAACCATGTCTAAGAATAGTCTTTCAAGCAATTTTTTTTAATCCATGTTTCTCTCCCAGAATCGAAGTAAGTAGTATTTTCGTGCGAGACTCTACTTATTAAAAGAGGTTCATGATTATCGCATTAAGTGGCGTTCTTTCTCTCTCTCTCTCTCTCTCTCTTTTTTTTTTTTTTTTTTTTTTTTTTTTTTTTTTTTTTAATAGTACCCCCGTGAATCCGAGGTTCTCAATGGGGTCATGGCTTTTACGGCTAACGGTTAAAATTTTGGCCAATTTACGGCACATTTCAGCATTTTCCGCCAATTTTATCTACGTTTTTGTTGCCAAAGCATAATTTGCCTGTTTTTGGTGTTTTAACACTCCTAACGACTTCAAGAAACTTCAATTCTCCAAGCTCTCTGCAGAGGGACAAACAAAGGGTTTCTGTGACCTAACCGATCAACTTTCAAACATGCAGTAAGTGCATTACAAAGTTATTTCATATGCTTCATTTGGCTGAGCGATTGATACATATGTTTTAAAACTGTGTTCACCTCATTTATCGAGCCGGAGTACGGAACATAACAATAAATAAACTTTCCTTGATGGATTATAACACAGTTATGCATCAGGCATAGGTCTTACCCAAAACTGACAGACAACTGTATTAAAAGTTGCTCAATATGACATGTAATGAGGAATTCTCCTCAAGGGCTGTCACGGTTGCGTTATGGTAGCGCGGAGTGTAACGAGTTCGCTCCTTTCATTATTTCATGTTATTTCATGTTATGAGAAGTCCATATCGATCTTAAGTTCTTGTGCGTCTTCATTTAAATGCTTTTGGGAATACTATTTTCAGTCGAAGATCATGGCCAACACATCGCTTAAGCTTCTCCAACATAGCCTGCAAACAGGGATCACTACGTCGGGAATGGAATCAATTTTTTTCAAACGGGACCATTCCGGTTTTTTCGGGATCAAGGATCAAAATTATCCGAAATTTTGGGTCATGGATCACAGACATCACAAACAATGGATGAAAATTGGGATCATTTGTAACCTAAATACCTCGTTAGGGCCCTGAAAGGAGCATGAGTTTGAAAAATGAGCATAATTTAAGCATTTAATGGGCAAAAAAGAGTATTGTTAGGAGCATGAAATGCCAGTTTAACTAGCATAATCGAGAAGGGCCTACAGTCAGGTTCTAATCACGTTCAAAATTGATTGCATAATCACAGTCGTCTTTTAAGCGAGAAACTGCGAGTGTATAACCTTGGTACCGGTATGACTGATTATGACTGATTTAGGTTGAAATCTACGAGAACAAGAAATGACGTCACTTCCTTTACAATTTGGAGAGCACTATTTCAAGAGTGGCCAGGTAATTTTAGAGAAATCTCAACAGAGAAGCAAAAATGTTAAACTGTTACGAGAGCAACTTCCTCCTTTAGTTGAGACATTGTTCGTAACGTGTAAACAACGATCGTGTCTAAATGTATTAAGTGTTGGAGGTGGATCAGGGGAAATAGATTTGGAATTCTTGAAAATAGTGACGGAAGAGTTAAAGAAAAGTGAGCACGGCCGTCAAATGAAGATCTTCAACCGAGCCATCGAACCCAACGAATAATCGTGCGGACTCTACAAAGCAGCCATTGTAATCCTGCCACACCCAAATGCTGCAGAATTTGATTTTTGCAAGCAAACATTTAAAGAGTACCAAGAAGGCCAGAAGGGTTGTGGCGAATCAATCAAGTTTGATTTTGTGCATTTCATCCATAGCATCTATCACGTAGATATCGAAGACGCTTTAGTTTACTGTTTTGAGGAAGAATTACACGACCATGGAATCCTCGTCTGTATCCTCTCAGGGCATGACCTCATGTATTCGATCACTCTAAAACAGAACACTAAGTGGCATGGAAAACGAAAGGATAAAGGAATATACGACACAGCCGAGAAAATCACCCGCGCTGCTGACGATAACGGCTGGAAATACGATATACACACACAAGAATATTCCATCGATGTCACCGAAGTGTTTGATGAGAATTCAACCAACGGAAATCTGCTTCTTGATTTCCTGACGCACACAGAAAATTTTCGCGAGACTGCAGACAAACAGCTTGTAAAAGAAACTCTTGAATTAATTGAAGATCTGACCACTGTTAATAATGGCAAACGTCTCGGAAAAAAGAGAGACTCGCTTGTTTTCATTTATAAGTAAAACAGCTGTCTTGTTTATTCTTTTTTGTGTGTTTTCTGACATTTACTGATCAATTCTTATGATACATCAAGAACAAGGACAATGATATTAATTTGATTATTTACAAAAAGTTATATTCTACCTATCTGACCTGTAAATTTATAATAGACCTTGACAAGCTTTTAGAGCGCTTTCTTGGAGACCTCTATTTTATATATTACAATTTATAGTTATTTAGAGTTCTTATTCCAGGTATAATTTTTGCAGATCCATTGGTGCCTTGGAACTTGTGATAAGTAGCCGAATGAGTTGCTCAAACTTTGCCTCAGTCTAAGATTTTTTTATGGGAATCGTAGAGTTTCATGCAGGTTAGCCCCTCACTTTTAGTGTTGCAAAATTGTGTTTAAGGTGTCAAACCCCATTGTCAATAAACCTTTTAAATAACCTTTCTCTGGCCAAACATATACCTAATTTCAAAAGCCAAACACATAATTGTTTTGATATTTTCATTAGTACATCAACGAAAATCAGAATTAAAACTATTGAATTGTTGCCAGCCAAGAAAGGTTATAGTGGTCATGTCAGAGACTTTATAATGCAGGACAGAAGTGCAACTACTGCCTGGTGACAGATGTTTAGAATTCTGGTCTAGCCAAAGTCTAGCCACCAACACACTGTAGACTCCATACCGTGACAGGAATTGATTGACTCTTTCTAATTATTGCTCACTATCAGCCAACATACCAACAAGCTAGATGGGGGTTTATTTATTTTATAATCCTCCCAATAATTTTCACATCATACGTTGACAGGAAATGTTGTAGACTTCCTTGTACTTTTTCAGATCAGCATCTTTTTTTCCAAGTTAAGTGATGAAGATGAAAAGTTGAAACCCTTTTGAAACCCTTGAGCTGGCCTCTTTCCGATGGCTTTGTTTGTTTGTTTTTTTGTTTTTTTTTTTTGATGGAATTGTTCAGAGGAAAAATATTGACAAAGACAAGGATTACTGCATGATAATTGTCCGATAATTTTGCATCATGGTGCAACTTGTTCGGTCGATGTAGGATCCTACTCAAACACAACAGATAACGCGGGAAACAAAAGGCATTTAAAACTATAAATATATCAATGACATATTTGGATTTTCAACCATGTTACTCGCAAGTGATTCTTTTCAGTGTTCCTAAGTTTGTTCTACAGCATTTTCACTCCAGAGAGGTGGAGAATTTTAAGTCCTTTTTGGTAACCACTTGTTTGTTGATTAACTCCTTCTTTGATTTCATTACTTACTCTTACAAAATCAAAAGTTTGAGAAAAAGTGGGGTTTGAATTGCTATTCACTACATAGGTACATGAAACCTTGTAGTTTGGAATGACAGAAGTGCCTCACCATTATTTTGAAATCAATCGAGAGGAGTGAAAAAGCTCTGTGAAGGCCATATGTGCCACGAGGCACGAAAAGGATTGATGAATTCACAATACATTAGTGTGTTAGTTCTACAAACCATGCACTACACTGCAATGTTGTTCTCTACTTATTCAACTTTGTTGCACATATTTTATAATCAAGCTTTTATGAATATCAAAATTTTAGTATGACTGATACATTCTTTATTCAAATGATTCTCTTGAGTTATCACCCTGATATTAATTAGGAATATGAACCTTCTCAAGCTCAGGTAAAAGGAGGAAACAAAAAGAGTGAAATACAAAACATTCCATTACTGAATGTGTGGTCAAGGTAGCAGATACAAAGAATATAGGCATCAGTGCTCCAGTCCCATCACTCCTCTAGCGCCTGCCAGGAAATGCTTGATTCACTCAAGGGAATTAATCAACCACACACATACTTGTGGTTAATATGGCATCATTCAAAAGTCATGATGGATAGAATTTAGTAGTAATTGCCTCCTACATGGGTCCAGTTGCCATGGTGCAGTTTATAGATTGAAACAAAATGCACAGAAATTTAAAATGGTATTAAATTACCACTCCAAAATTTTTAAATAGCAGTTCCGCAGGTGTAAAATCATTGGAGATCCAAAACAAGGTATAATCGCTCCAATTACAGCCTGCAGAACCAGTGCAATTTCTTTTGTGTGTTTTCAGTTGAACATAGGCAAGTACATGGTTAGCTCCAAGTGTGAGTCCCATGTGTGGGAAAGGATGCAAAAAAATATATATTAACAGCTGTACCCACCCA
This sequence comes from Stylophora pistillata, assembly GCF_964205215.1. NCBI lineage: Eukaryota > Metazoa > Cnidaria > Anthozoa > Scleractinia > Pocilloporidae > Stylophora > Stylophora pistillata. Next base: position 44,471,841 of record NC_142522.1, read on the forward strand.
CACTAAAGTTTAAGCTGTGTTCACATGAAATTAAATAACCACTTGGGTAGCTGTGCTCATATATGAACAAAGGAACAGCTTGGGCAATAGCATCACCATACAGGCATTATTTTCTTTGTGCTCCCTCCTTCCCCCAGGACTCTCACTTCACACTCCCATGCACATGCCTCCCTTTGACTGAAAAACATCAAAAAAATTTGTGCCAGTTCTGCAGGCTACTCTGATTAGTTCACTCCTTTCATGAAACAATTATTTTATTTTTCATTCAGGTTTGGAAAAAAATGCTAGGGGATATATGTAGCCTGTAAAAGTCACTTTAAGAGCATTGTCCGTGGATGCTTATCAGTGTAGAGTTTCTAATACAACATTAATTGCTTTTATCACCATAAATGGATAACTTTGTATCCACAAGCAAAAAATTTGATGCCCTCTTCACAATTAGACATCAGTGACATTAAAAAAAAAATTTATAAAAATTTGATTTCAAACATGTTTCACAACTTCCAAGTGCTGTGATTATCTGAACATAAACATAGCTTGCAAAAAGCTAACTCATTGTTCTTCCAAAACAATTTAAGCAAATGTAGAACTCTCATACAGAGAACATTTTTGATCACTCAGTCACACAAGGGTTATTTTACCTTCATCAGTGTTGATGACGTGTTAAGACCCCTCTGAAAAAGGAGAAAGCAATGCATATGTTGAAAGACCCAGTGCCATGTCAACACATTTTCATCACTGCATCATGATGAACACATTAAGTTCTATACACTGATCTGAGATTTTTTATATTTCATTTCTATCTCGATAATATCAACTTGTAAAGCATCGGTTCAATACATACACTGTAACACCAATTTATTCATAATATAATTATTAAACCTTGTTGTGGGAAATTTTCGTAAATGCTGCTAGAAAGTACTCAATACACATGAGTGTAGAGCGAAATACAATTCAAACTGACTAAAATGAAACACACATGATTCCCTGCAAGTCTGGGAAACTGTGTTTCATTTTAGTCAGTTTGAATTGTAATTATTAAACCTAAAATTCTGAACTGTGTTGGACAATAAATGTTGTGGTAAGCTGAGGATTTAATGGTCTCTCTGCTTATTTTGGTTGGGTTTAAATTCTGCTCGCCAAAATGCCATAAATATTTGAATATTGAGCCCTGAGATAATAGCCATACCAGTTGCAGAAAATAAGAAATGTGTAAATGGTAAGTCATTGCGATGCTGTATGACAAAATTCGTCATCCATGCAGAGGTAAGGAATCGGAAGCACACAAATGTCATTAACACAACAATACGCACTACTCGGTACAACAGACAAGTTTTGCTAACTCCATGAAGGTTCAACAATTGTCTAAAATGTAGGAAGACACTGTTGACTTCCATTAAAAGAGAACAAACTGCAAAGGCGATGTACATTTTGCTGAAAACTGCAATAGAAAAGGCCATGCATACCTGTAACAAAAGAAGTCATATTTAATTTAGATATAATTATATAATTTACAGAAAATTAAAAGTTACATGCATTACCAAAAAGCTCCCCAAAAAATGTAATGCTTGTGAACACCTTGCCTATTAAATACCTAACCCACACGTTTTTCCCAAGATCCTGAACCAAACAGATACTGTAGCAGGCCACATGCAGATTTTAACTGTGGTTGTGGATCTAACAGAGCATCATAACCCACATTAACACAATAACAATAATAAACACAAATGTATCTTACCACTATGTGGTGTAGGAGAAGACTCACAGAATTACTGGCATCATACATCAGCATATCAAAGAAATCATGAATAAAATATCCTGTAATAGAGATCAATCTCATGTGAGACACCATCCATGATTCCTGAAAAACCTCAGGATTATCATATGCAATGTACAGGTATTTTGTACATTTTAACGCTTTAACTCCCTTGAGTGATCCAGACAGAATTTCTCCTTATATCATCAATCTTATAACTAGAAGACAACTATTAGAGGATTATTAGTTGATCCAATATAAAATTATCTGAAGTAAGATAAAAATTGGTGGGTAGTAAGGAGAAATACTGATGAGATCTAGGGAGTGAAAGGGTTAAAAAAATATATATGAACTCAAATTGATGGTGAGAGTTAAGTTTACACTGCTAGCACTTGGACTGAGATGGAAAATTTGACACTAGATTTCAGACTGAGTGGCAAGGCCTCCTTATTTTGAAAGATGAAGTTGCAAAGCAAGAAAAACAAACTGATCATGGTCAGACTTTGTAGAATTAATTTCTCTGTTACCATTTTAATTTCTTGTGAAATCTTGATATCTGAACTGGGTGGAGGTGACAGGGGGGGGAGACTGTTAAATAATTGCAAAAATGGCAAATGATGCAGTTCACCCCCTTGTTGAAGTAAAGCAAGGGGGTGCCTACAAACATTGTAGAAGTGGACAAAGAAATCAATAGGAAAGATTAAGAGGTACAAGAATATCTTTTAGGGGCGGAGGTTTGAGAAAGCAACTGAATACAATAACCAGTGTACGTTTCTTTATAATATTCAAAATGGAAAGTAAAACAAACTTTCAATTTCAAATACGTCGCTATCTAACCCTAATGCATAGCATCGATCACTGGTAGCACCAGTTGCTTAGCATAGTGCAACTTACCATTTTCCCCTGGGTAAATTTATTTTTGGAGTTTTTGTCTATTGGGACGTTTACGGTTTAACAGGGGCTTTCCAAGTTCAAAGATCTTCAAGAAACCAGCACAGTCGTTAGCAAATGAGTACGATCTAAGATCAAAGTCTTACGTTACTACATGTTTACCTTATGTAACTTATGCGACTTTTGAATTTGCGAGGCGTTCAGTAATTTCGATACATTTGACTTGACCCTTGGGTGTGCAGATTTCAATACTTAACAGATAAAGACATACCAGTACAGAAGGTAACTAGGTAAAAGGCTGTATAACTCCATGCCGTGAGCATATTTGTCAACATCGCTGGTTCGTCAAAAAAGCTGCGAAGATCACGAACAAAGAAGATCAATGAATTTTCCCATTGAACAAGCCTAGGTTAGAGTGTGACATTCAGAGGTTTACAGTGGTAAAAGAGGTCGAGTGAATGGGTTATGAACTCACCAGTAGACTGATAAAATAGCTGAAATGAAGGAGTGTACAAATGACACAGATATATTTTGGTACAGCCAGGTTTTTCTCGGAGGTGATGATTTCAGTCCAGATGGTGTAGGCGCATAATTTTTCAGAGCATAGTACAATGTTCGAAAACAGACAAAAAAGCCAAATATCTCATAGGAGCCACGAGGGAGATTTAAAATGTTTAGCATTACGTAAACTTTCTTCGACACTACTCAGGTAGAGGAAGAGTGTCGTTGTGAAGTGAGCCGCCCGTGATTATGCAACAGTAGAATACGTGACTAACCTACCATGACATATCCCATGACATCTCCGATATGACGTCACACACAGCCAGTCTGTCATTATTGGTCAAGTTGAATGGCGTGATCCAAGGGGCTTTTTTCTTATTTCAAGGAAACTGAAAACTAAGTCCGTGTGTGTGCTCGTTCTTTGGCCCATGTATTCAAAGGAGAATCCAGTAATCTTTTTTTTCTTTTTCAAGTAATGAGGTGTTGGATGAGTCTTGTTCAGAAAGACCTGGTCCATCGGCTTGAAAATCAGCCATCGGGTCAGTCACGGTTCAACAAGGAAGTTCAAGTGCACGCATTAGCCATCCGGCTCAACACCGAACAACGAATGATACGGACTAAACTTGGGTCAGAGGCTTTCAAACTCGTTCCCATGATCTTCTCTTTCTCCTTATGCCGAGCCGTCAAGTTCAAATCTCTGCTTACTTTCAATATAACGCTACACAGCGAAAATTGGAATGTACTATATAACACGGAAGAGGTCAAGCGAAGCAGCTACAATTGTTGCTGGAAATTTATTCGCGGACCCACCCTCTTTGAAGCTTTGCCTGATAGATAGAAACACGTGAACAGCTGTAACTGAGGTATTTTATAAAAAATAAAGGAAGGCTGGTCGTAAGCCCTGAGAGCGAATATATTACTGGAGGGCAAAGAAGCACTTTCCTAACGCGCAACTAGTTACAACTTAATTTGTCTCTGGTACTTGAGTACTTTCAATAAACAAGCAAATAATTACCGTATTTACCTGATTAAACGCCTCAGCTAGAAGCTAAGTGATAAATACTGCCCTTCTGTACCGCAACCGTAGCCGAAGGGATTTATTTAGGCCTTTATAGATTATGCTGGTAAAATAAGCATATTATTCTAGTAGCATTGGTTTTTATTGGCGAAACTATGCTAAAATTGTGCTCTTTTTTCCAATTATGCCTCTTTTTTTAAAAATCATGCTCTTTGAAAAAATTGCAAATAAGTCCAAAAAATACATTTTTTAATTAGAAGCCGTTGGTCTACAAGGAAGAAATGCAACAAATCCACAATGAAATTCAAATAAACATGTGGTTCATGTTAACATGCACACTAGTACTAGACTATACATGGCCTACAATGTGACTTGCGATTCTGGTGCACCCCAGACCCGGGCTCACCCCAGACCCGGGCTCACCCCAGACCCGGGCTCACCCCAGACCCGGGCTCACCCCAGACCCGGACTCAGACCGTTTTAGACGCCGCTCAGTGATTCACAGTGAACTACAAATGCTACGACTTGAACTAAAACTTAAAACATCGAATAACGTCACCAAGTGCTTGGGAGTAGAGACGAACAATGATCAACTTGTAGCAGCAAACATGATCCGATAATTATCAGTTATGCGAATTATGCTAGCCTTGCTACTTGGCAGAAATTATGCCGGTTTGCTTAAATTATGCCAAAAATTATGCTAGCATAATCTGCAAAGGCCTAGATTATTCCTTTGAAATAATAGGGAATTAAGGAAAAAGTTCAATACGGCTCGACAATCTACTGCACACGCATAAATAAACCAGACAAGTCTACAAGTTGAATATTCTAGTGTATTTTTGTAGATAGATAGATAGATAGATAGATTGATTGATAGATTGATAGATTGATAGATAGATAGATAGATAGATAGATAGATAGATAGATAGATAGATTGATAAATTGATGGATGGATGGATGGAACTCTTTATTTAAATACAATATTTTATCAAATTAAAATATACAGCGATATTAAAATTTGTTTTACATAAATCCGTACGCAATACAAGTTATATATTTACTATTAGAAAGCTTAATGTTCTAGAACTAGTTTTGCTGGTGCTGATAGTAATAGTCCAGCTTACCCATAAACTTTTTTAGCGAAGTTTCTTCCTTTAAACTGTTTGGCAAATCATTCCGAGATTCTTGCTCCGGTAAATGCAAAACGGGCTGTTTCTGTAAAAATCTGTGCGACTTTTAGGGAGCGTAAGATTCATTCTGGAAGATCGCATCCATAATCATGAAAAGAGGCGCTATGGGTAAACATTTCAGACAGGTACGGGGGAGTGAGACCATTCAGTATTTTAAACATCAAAATGGCTTTTTGACGTTTTCTCATTGTTTCTAAAGTCATCCAGCCTAATTTACAAAGAACATCACTAGATCTCTGCAAATAGGAAGCATCATTGATTATTCGCGCTTCACAGTTTTGAAGCTTTTGCAATTTAACAATATGTGTTTCACTTATACTATCCCAAACAATGCAACAATATGTAAAGTATGTACGGATGCACGATCCTCGCAGTAGAGAGCGCTATTTATGCAATAGCGAAAATCAGACCTGAAAAAAATCAGGCCTGTACGGGATTCCAACCACTGACCTCTGCGATACTAGTGCAGCGCTCAACCAATTGAGCTAACAAGCCAACTGGGAGCAGGCCATTAAGTTGATTCGTAATAAACCCGTGATGATAAATCAGATACAATGAATATATGAAGTTCATGTATTTTTGAACTGCGGTTGTAGATACGTATGATGCACGATCCTCGCAGTAGAGAGCGCTATTTATGCAATAGCGAAAATGTAAAGTAAGGCTCAATTGGATACAATGAATATATGAAAGTTCATATATTCATTGTATCTGATTTATCATCACGGGTTTATTGCGAATCAACTTAACGGCCTGCTCCCAGTTGGCTTGTTAGCTCAATTGGTAGAGCGCTGCACTAGTATCGCAGAGGTCAGTGGTTCGAATCCCGTACAGGCCTGACTTTTTTCAGGTCTGATTTTCGCTATTGCATAAATAGCGCTCTCTACTGCGAGGATCGTGCATCATACATAAGGCTCAATTATTGACCTGTAAATGTCAATTGGGTTTTCTGTTTATAGAAAAGGTTTAACCCTTCTTAGAACACTCAAATTACGATAGATAGATAGATAGATAGATAGATAGATAGATAGATGGATGGATGGATAGATGGATAGGTAGGTAGGTAGGTAGGTAGGAAGATATAGGTAGATAGATAGATAGATAGATAGATAGATAGATAGATAAATAGATAGATAGATATATAGATATTGTCAAGAAATTGTATTGTCTTGATCAGGTGTAGATGAGCTTTATTTCAACATGATATAGAGTTACATAGCTTGTGGGGTCGTTTGAAAATGATTAAATAAGTTACTGGAAGAAATCAAAATAGATAGTTATAGTGACAGTAAAACAATAAAAATAATATTAAGGATAAGGCATGGGTTTCACCAGGCAAATGTTAATTTTTAACTTTTCTGAGGAAACATTTTAGTCAAATAAGTACGGTCGGACTCTGTCAGTGTTTTGACGCTTTGAAAGATTGTTTGTTTACTGCTTGCAAGAAAAGATATAGCTATCATGCGCCGCTTCTTGAAATAGTTATGATGCTCCTTGCAAAGAGTTTCGATAATTGGCAAAGCAAAACCATCGCAGAACTTCAGAACTTCAGAACTTTATTCACACTTATTCTACTAAAAAAATACAACAGCAAGAAACAAAAAAAGAAAAAAATAAGAGAGTTCTATTGAACTACACATAAAATTACACAAAGTAGTGGAAAGAGTGTGTAGTAGCCAAAGGAGCCAGGCTTTCGAATTGGCTTCTACCATAGAGCAGTTACAGATGGGTGGAAGTTGAGTACTTAAGGAGATAGCACATACTCTATCTAGTTAAAATATTGGGCTAGTTAAACTGACAACCATCCATATCGAAAGCACCAAGTTCTGAAAAGACACATGTAGGATAACTATTCCCAAGTGCGATCAATGCCGTATGCATTAAAAACTGTTTTAACAGCCGCTACAACAGTGATTTGAAAGCCAGCACTGACTAATTTGAGCTGTGATATTCAAACTCTGTCATAGTATGTGTAACCAGGTCTTCTGACGTAATTCCGTGGATCTTGTCCTTTCGTGACTCCATTTAACTCGCATTTCCTTGTGGGTAGTACCGAATCATGCTCAAAGTTGAAAGACAGGCACTGGGGATCAGCAAGGCACTTCTCGAAACAGTCCATGACGTCATGAACCTGATGGTGACGCTTGGTGTGGTTACGTAATGAGTAACCTACGTCATCAATTGTAGCCTGAAAGATCCCTGTAAAGAGGGAACATAGTTACACGATTTAATACGGAAGGGCCCTCCAGGAGAGCAAAGAAACCGACAAATACATGTTTAAAAGAGATTATAACCTGTTGATGTTCAGTATGGGTAGAACATGATTTCGAGAGCAATTTGGTGTTAATGGGCACGAGTAAATCTTTCAAAAACAACAAATTTGCACAAGCCCGTTGGGCGAGTGCAATTTGTAGTCTTTGAAAAATTTTACAAGTGCTTATTTACACCAGATAGGACGAGAAATCATGTTTTTACATAATAATATTATTAATCTTCATGAAAAAAGTATCACAAAAAGTCAAGTGACACACGAAATCTTGACAGTGCACGCGTGCTATTTGTAATTTGCACTCGTGTTACAACTTTGCACTCGTGTTTATATTTATATTTAGATTTAATCACTTTCACCAGAGTGTGGTGAGGGTCGCACAACAGAGCGAAGCTCCAAATTAAGTGCCTCCAATATCCCACCCATCCCACCCCAGGGGAGGACATCCATCACACAGTAATCTCGTGTGTGGGAAATTAACGTCTCCTACCCCAACCCTGCAGGAGACGGGACCTCCATTTATTCGTCCCTATCCGAGAAGACTAGAATATCTAACCATTTCTTGATGTTATAGAAAGGTAGCAAATTCTTCTCAATTATTATAAGACCCTGAGTGTTGGTCCGGCCGGGGCTCGAACCCTCGACCTCCCGCACAACAGTCCAGCGCTCTATCCATTGAGCTAACCGGGAGGTGGTTACATGCACGACAAATGTAATCGTTTTCTGCCGATCAGAAGTGCGTAATTTTTTCATGTACTTTATCACGTGGCAAATTGTATTCCATGAACTTGGCTAGACTAAGGTTATCCTGATTAGTTTATCTCATCTTTCTTGTCTGCGTTTTAATGATGCTTTTAACTTATCATCATTCGCTCATCAGTCAACGTTTACGAGTCCAGTCCACGAAATTGATTTTCTTGTTATGCAAATTAAATTTTTGCTCTGAAATACGCGCCTTACACTTTCAATCACCGACAGATGCATTAATCGCTCAAGCACCGCTGCTTTTGCTTTGTTCACTGACCCTTATTAATCAGTAAATTTAAAACACATACCCTCAGAAAGCTTCTCTGTTATTACTGGAGGCAAATCAGATAATCTCCGCCGACAAAAGAGCTTTGAATGATCTTCCTCAACAGTAGAAATCCAGAAGGCGTCCTCGCTGATACCCGCGGTCTTTCCCCAGGGACTATCTCCTCTGTTTGCATGGATTGCAAAGGCCTGGGGCCAGTGGCTGACATCCGCTGTCTTGCGCCAAAACAAGTTCCTTGCCAATTCACCACTTTTCAGACCAAAACATTTCCATCGTGTGTCGGTAACTAGGCCGTTGCTTACACTTCCCATAAGCCACGGTTTTTCATGATAATTTCGACATCTCACAGCCAGGAGATGGGTTTTTGATTTTACAGTGACATTAATTACGATGTCCCCCGATGAACTGTTTTGAGCATAAGTCTTGTAATCACCGAAGGTAAAAATAGTTAGCTCTCCTTTGCAAGTAAAATTTGCTTCGAGCGATTCACTCGTTTTCCCTGAAATACAAACAGAACTTATTATAAACACAGTGCAGTTTAGTCTCTGAACTTCAACTGATCATAAATGAAGCTTGAAGCCGGTGAAAATCTAAGCGATTTTGTCCAAGCACATTCTCCCTATCAAATTTGCTTATTTAGATTTTTCGTTTCTTTTTTTAACGGATAAATAATAATTCTTTGTGTCAACATTAAGTTACAATGTTTTTTTCTTTTTCACAGTAATGCACTTCTTTGTGAAATCGTGGGGGTATAACGGTACCATTATCATTGCACCAGCTTCTAAGGGACGGTGACATAAAAATTATAATGCTGGTTTTCTATGGTATTCTAACAGTGCACGTTCGGAAAGAAACGAGATGATCTACATGATAGTACTTAGATCGATGTGGTGCCTCCTCCAACAACTTGTGAGAAATTCATAAAGTTCTGGGGGTACCGAGACACACCGTTCGAGAACAATCGGATTTGAAAGGTAAGTACACGTTGTATTAAGTGTAAAGAGCTTAGGCAGAACTGACACTACTACAAGTAATATAAAAAGAGTGCGTTAATCAGATAAAGGCAGGCCCCAACATGCAGTTAGTTCAACACAATATGTACATCAAAATTTTGCTGAGCACAATATAAGTATTTGTATTGACATCGTTCGTGCATGTGAGGGTTCTCGTTAGCTTTGGTTTTCTCGTTAGCTTTAGTTTTCTCGTTAGCTTTGGTTTTCTCGTTAGCTTTGGTTTTCTCGTTACATTTTTCATTAGTTACATTATGGTAGAAAGAAACCAAAATCAGCGAAAAGACAAAGACACGTTTACGGTTCACAGTCGCTTTTGTTTGTGTGTGTTTTGTTTGTTTTGTTTCTTTAAGGTACAGCGGAGAAGAACTGATTAATTAACTACATCCAAAGGAAAATTATTTTTCATTGGATTTGCCTTATTTCAAATATGCTTTTTACATGACATCGTTCGTTTTCGTTAGTATTCGCCCTCCGGCTTTGCCGGATACCTGAACTTGCTGTACAACATCGATAATTAAAAAAATTACTCCGATCTCAGTAGTAAACTTTGTCACGATCACCGGCTTCTTAGTTTCCTGATTATGACTCACCTTGGCAAAACGGAATGTTGAACAGAAAATAAAATGCAAAAAATCTCATTTCTACTACAAAAGGCAATGTTTTAGGTCGTTTATCCAAGTGAATCTGTTTCAATTTCACTGAGTAAGATGTCACTTGATGTATACCTAAAAGCTGTTGCAACAATTGTGTTTATTTTTGTTTTACCACAACAGTGCACTTTGATTGAATGGAAACACCATGGACAAAGAAGGCTGGAGACATTTATCTATACGAAACAATGTGCAATTAATGTTAGAATTCAAAGTTAAGCAAACAGCCGAACGAATCGTGACGATACCACAAAGATAAAATACTCATGGATAAGAATACTTATCAAAACTAAATATCCAAATTTCATTCTTAATCGAGTTTTAATGTTTTAAAAGATATTGAAAAATTTCCTTGCAGTCTTCTCAGCGAGTTTCCATTCGGAGAAGGTTATCTCTTAATTCGGATATATCAAGATGTCATACATCAAGTGACATCTTGATATATCCAAATTATTTCATTACTCCCACCGACGCAGCCCCAAACAGTTTCTTTCGAAACTATCAGCCTTTATCTCTTAATTCGTTACGCTCCCTGCACACTTGTGTGAAGCGTACTAAATTTTAAAATTTGGTGCTAAATTGCGGGTTACTTCTCTCCAATTGAAGGAAAATCAGATAACCTTCGCCAGCAGATAAGTCTCACGTGATCCTCATCAAGAGTAGTGATCCAGAAAGCGTCTTTACTGATACCCGGAATCTTTTTCCAGGGACAATCTTCTCTGTTTGCATAGAGTACAAAGGACTGGGGCCAATTGTTATCATCTATTTTCGGCCGCCAATATAGACGATTGCCACTAGGTCGTTCAGTTCTGTTCTGTTCAGACCAAAACATTTCCATCGGGTATCGGTAACCAAGTGGTTGCTAACACTTTCCATGAGCCACGGTTTCTCGTTATCAAAACTTACACATTTCACAGCTAAAATCTCGCTTTTTGATCGAACAGTGACCGTTGTAATCTTGTCCTCTTAGCTTTTCTTGAGGTTACTATAACCGCCAAAGGAGAAATAAGTTATCTTTCCTTTGCACGTAAAATTTGTCTCGAGCGGTTTGCTCGTTTTTCCTGGACAATAAAACGCAAGTAAATAAATGAATGATTATACAATAAATTCCAGTTATTGAACTTCCATAGCCTGCAGGGATCAGTGAAAACACCGAGCTGATTGTGTTCGATATAGTTTGGCCTCACTTTTAAACATCATCATTGCTCTTCGCAAGATTATGTTACCTGTGTCTCCAGAGATTGGTTGCAAACCACCTATAGCCTGAATTTAGACTTGACAATTAATCTTCGTGAAAGATCAACCGAACTGGTACATGTTTACAGAGTTTTAATTTGTTGTTACTGACTTTTGATGTGGAGCAGCAGTTATCTTGAGTACAACTTGACGTTTCATTTAGTCTTTTTCGATCGATAGTTCTAGGTATTTCGACGTGAGCTTTCTTTCGGTCCATTTTCCACTCGAACCGTTTATATTAATGTAAATTTCTCCTCTCACCTCGGTCAGTTTTCGTCGATAACGTAAGAAGGGTGATGTGGCAAAGAACGTTCGGTTTAATTTGTGTTTATGGAACAGACAATAAAAGTTGGTTACTGCATTGTTTTTCTTTTCTGTATAACGCTAAGCTCGACATGTCATGAACAGTCTTTTTTAATATCTAGTTTACAGCGTTATGACTACGCGACAAAAATGAAAATGAATTTGGACGAATACTGTTTGTGCTCTTACGCTCGTAAGAGGATCTCAATAGTCAATAGGACGATGGCGTTCATGACTTATGGTTAAAATTTTGGCCAATTTATTCACAGGAAATGTTTATTTATGATTAAAGTTCTTTTTACTGTAAGGGTTAAAATTTGTCAACTTTTACACCTAACAGATAAATGTTTTAGCCGTTTTACCGCTGCCTATTACCAAGATCCTCTGGCAATGGTAAAAATATCAATGCGATTTTCACTTTCCCTTGTAACAAGTAAACCTAACGTCCCTGCAAAAGCACGCGAGAGGCATGTTAAAAGTATATGAAAATATTCTCGCAGTGCTTTCAAATGCTTTTTATTGGTTCTTGAAGCCTACATGTAATTAAAAAACAATTCGACTTACTCTCGCGCATGCGCTTTAGGGTCTCGACAGTGATTAAGCCGACCACGAGTTTTGACTTAAGCTTAGCTTCCTGTCCCACCCCTACCCCCCACACAGAGCACCAGAGTAACTAGAAGATATCTATGAGATTTTCATCTCATTCATATGTTTTGAATTCGAAATTTAATTCTAGTTCAGTATAAATAAAAACTGAAAAGCATTTTTGTTTCTCTGCATGGACACAGACCCTTTACATTCTTTTGTCAGCTTCCTGTTTTCAGCCCACAATGATGTTATTAGTCTTTATCTAAATTTAAGGCAATAGTTTTTAAATATTTTTTAGAATACGATAAATCTAGTCATTTATGTAGTTTAAAATAAGTATTAGCTTCGCTATATATTTTTTGTTTTTTTAATTCAGACTTTAGTTCTTTATAGGGTTTCTCCTTTGATTTTGATTGACACTATTTATCATGCTGATCACTAGTTTATACCAGCCGGCCAATCTATTAGATTGCTGATTAGTTTTATCAGTTGAAATAAAGCTTATTATTATATTCGCAGAGGAATCAACTGAATGCTACATTCTAATCAAGCAGCACAGGGCGAAAACCGTAACCTGTGAGCCATGGAGTAAAAAATAACTGTGCATTAACTAATCCTAAAAAGCTTTTCCGATGTGTCTACGGTCCTCCTTCTAACAGGAACTCAAACTACCACCTTGAAAGTCCGGGCAATATTCAGCGTGCCCGAGAGCACTACCCTATGCATCTTTCACAGTACGTCTGTGCTTCTGCCTCCCACCAGCTCGCGCATCATGACATCCAGCTCCCGTGACCACCCCCCGAGGGCATCCATTATGATGTTATATTGCTTCACCTCGTAGCCTGGGAACTGCTGCCTTAGTTCCCAGCGAAGGGGTCCATACTTCAGTGTCTTCTCTTCATCCCTTCTTTTCCGATTGTTAACCCACGGGCAGCTCATTTCCAGCGTCACAACTCTCTTGCACATATGATTTACAATGCGTGAATCCACCCTATTGCATCTGACCTCTTGTTGATCACATATATAGGGACATCCCAATAAGCTTTAACATTCTCTGACTCATACACGGGCCTCGGCTTGTCGGGTGAGTACCAGGGTGGTATCTCGTCTATAACTCCCTCATCATACAACAGTTCGTAAAACAGTACTTTCAGTGCTGCGTCGTGTCTAGAGAGATACTTGCTCTGGGCCAGCGCACTGCATCCTGACAAGATATGAGCCACGCGCGCTCTCTGGAGCCTTGTCGCATAATCTGCACCTCACCTCGCCTTCTCCGCTTGTGTGGGTCTTCTGACTCGTGTATACTCACGTTGGCAAGAGCTGCTCGTATAGCTCGACGAGTCCAGCAATTGTGTGTGATGGGCAGTTCTTCCACTCTGTGAGCCACCAGAAACACCCATCGGCACTCAAACTCTCATCCTCCAGCCTAGTAGTCACTAGACGCCCTTGCCATCGTTGGTTTCTGATCTCATCCTCTAACTTCTCAATTTGGCACCTGTGCACCTCTTTCTTGATCCCTTGCGCGTGTTCCAAATCCAACTCCAGCCCCAACTCCTCCGCGCACTTAGCCGCTTCTTTAAAAATGGACCTACGCCCCGTCCTTGCCACTTGCTCTTCAAACTCCCGTACCATTCCCAGTGCACGATCTTCATTATTATGGAGTCTGACTGCACCCTTGATCTTTGTGGCTTTGTACTCCATTTCAACAGAGCGCAATCCCCGCCCTCCTTTACTTCTTGGCATATACAACAATGCATTCGAACTACATGGGTGTCTACCCGCACTCTCGACAACAATCTTGCGCGCCTCCCTATTGATCTGCTGAAGTTCCATCACCGGCCACTGTTGTGTCCACATAAGATATCCAAGAACAGGCAAGGCAAACTGATTTGACGCTATCACCCGATTATAATCCGACAAGGGACTTGTCCAAATAACTGACAATCGTCTGAGGTACTCTCTTGCTGCACACTCCAGGACCAACTTATCCTCCTGCCTAACACTCTCAAGTACTCCAAGGAACTTGTACCGCTCACCATCATCAAGATATGGAATTCTAGTCGACTCCACAACTCTCCCCCCTGAGACAGCAGTCACTTGTACCCCCCTTTTCACATGGGCCACCGCACACTTCTTTAGGTTCCATTGAAGTCCCACATCTTCCATAGATGACTTAACCATCTTCATAACCCGTTCAAGCTTACTCTCCGATGCAGCGAAGATCTTGATATCATCAATATACAAGAGTCCCGTAACCTTGCTGTTAATAGGTTTGGACATCCGGTATCCTTCAGCGGCTCTGATCTTCCATGCAACTGGGGTCAAGCATACGGTGAACAGCCTCGGGCTGTATCATTATTATTATTATCATTATTATTATTATTATTATTATCATTATTATTTTATTATTATTATTATCACTTTCTCCTCTCACCTCAGTCAGTTTTCGTCAGCAATATAAGCAGTGCGTTGTTGCGTTCAGTTTAATTTTAGGGACAAAGTACTTATGGTGAAACAATAATAATTGACAAGTCCTTAGATTCTTAATTTTTTCTTGCTGTCCACCTATTCCAAAGAGTAATAGGCCTTTTGCAGTTATAGATCACGTGCTTAGATACCGCATAGCAACGCCACAGCAAACACTCCAGTGATCTCAGACAAAATAGAGATCACAGAGGTCTGCATTCAAACAAAGAATACAGCGGATAACAAGTTAAAGGGTATCCCAATTCGAGAAATCTTGTAAGTTTTAATCAACAGCTTCCTTGGAGTGTATCAGCGAAAAACGAATTATGGTGTGATTTTGCTGCTGATACACTCCGGAGAAGCTGTTGATTAATTCTTACTGGATTTCTCGAATTGGGATAACTTTTGACCTGTTATCCGCTGTATTCTTTGTTTGAATGTAGACCTCTGTGACCTCTATACTGTCTGAGATCACTGAAGTGCTTGCTCTCCAGTATGGCGTTGCTATGCGGTATCTAAGCATGTGATCTCTAGCTGCAAAAGGCCTATTGTGAGTGACAAACGGTGCCATCATGAACGGTGCTTACAAAGAACTGTCTCTTCACCACTATCCGAAATTAAGACTATTTATCTGAGAATTTCAAGTTACTTTAATTTATAATGCTGATTATATTTACCAGTTCTTAATTTTGTTAAGATCCTCACCATGAAAATGCAGTTTAATTGAACAAAGAATGACGCCAGTTATTGCATCAAACAATCTACATTCCATTTTTTAGCGTCACGGAAAGAACAGAGCTGGTCGTTGTTTTTTTTTTAGAATGTTACTTCCCAGCTGATTTCGAAGTTTCAAGGAGAAATGTTATAATAGGATGTTTTCCGGCTATCATAAAATTTCAAAATTTCAGGAAATTAATAAGGATTTGTGTAAAAAATGTCGGGGTGATGTCACCTTCTTAAATTATCTATATATTTTAAGTTCTCCTGTTTTTGACTAGAATACAAAGCACGACACTATGAGTTGGTAAACGGTCTCTTCTTTTTCTTACGGTTGCCGGTTCAATACCTGCACATGCAATACGGAAAAAAAAGAAAACATTATCATAAAATGAAAAAGGTCCCATTTCTTTGGAGAATGGAGCTAGCTTGTGTGAAACTTTGTGACTACGACAGCTTGTTTCTGTTTCAACTGTCAGTGCAATGCAGCAGTGTTTGCTTAGTGGTAGTCATCAAAAGTTTAATTGAAAGGAAACGCCTCAGCAAAAGAGGGCTGTAGACAATCATCTGCATTAACCCATGTTCACTTCAATTTTAAGAAAATCTGCAAAGTCGAAAAACCGTGGAGCCGAGACGCTGAAAAGAGGAACAAAGAACAAGCACACATGAAGAAAAATTCTTACATTTTTAGAAATATTTGGTTCTGGAATCGAGGCGCAGTTTAACTAAAGTAGCCCAATAATTCATAACATTCTTGACAGCCTCGTCATTTTCACGGCAATTGTAAATTTTCGAGCACAGCTATATATAGCTTGCTCACTTTCTTTTAAGGTCAGTAAATTTTAAAGGACAGGATTTAAACGGATAAGACGACGATGGCGTGGTTTCAAACAAAGCCTAGAATATCAATATGTTTTTATGTTGACTTTGACAACCTCAAATTCAAGCTACTTGGAATATCGTCGATGCCGAGCGCAAAAATGTAGGTCTGACTGAGGAATTAAAAAATCGGCAAATGGCAGTCTTCGGGGCAGTCTATTTTTTACTCAGACAACTGACTATTGTTTCTGTTTTACATGCGAGGGAAATCTTTAATTCGCTTACATATCTTGCTGAGTATTTTCACGCAAGGCTAGCTCGTGAGTGTTTCTCACTAATAACTAAGTGTACTAACACAATATCCAGTATCTATCAGTACGCGTGTCATGTGTAGAAAATTTCAGACAAATTGCAAAGAAACTGTTCGTCTAAGCAATCACTACTAAAACTGCAATGTTCAAATTCTGTCATAGTATGTGTAACCAGGCCTTTTGACGTAATTCTGTGGATCTTGTCTTTTTGTAGCTGCATTCAACTCGCACTTCCTTGTGGGTAGAACTGAATCATGCTCAAAGTTGAACGAAAGACACTGAGGATCAGCCAGGCACTCTTGAAAGCATTCCATGACGTCACCAAGATGGTGTTCTGATCGAGAGTGATTACGTAACGAGTAATCTACGTCATCAATCGTGGCTTGATAGATCCCTGTTGAGGGGAAACATAGTTCGAACTAGTTAAGTGTTATGGTGGACAGTCTATGTGAGTGTATTTTAACCCAGCATGCATCACTTTCTTACACGATATGACTTAGTACTCTTCTTTCTTACCCACACCATTTCTTACCGAGATTGATATACTATGCTGTTTACATAGAATAAAACATACGCTTTTTTTAGTAAAAAAGGTTCCAAAATCCCTACTAATATACTCCTTGGAATTCTTATATTAGTAAGGGTGTCCCGCTCAGTTCTCCAACTCCTAACACACCTGTATGCAAGCTAGAGCTGCGGCATTGACGGCGACGGCCCACAGGATTTGGGCCGGACATCGAGGCAAACATGCTGGAGGTCTGCCAGTGTTATGAACAGATCAACTTTCGCAGGCTTAGCCGTTTCACTGCCTCAGCAGCAATAAGAGACTGCTGTTAGGCCAAAAAGTCCTGGCCCCATTTCAGACCAAACGAATGTTTTTTTAACCAGTTTTCAGACCTCATCTTTTATAAGTCTTTAAAAAACCTATGTCAATAAAATCTAGAAAGTTTTTGACAGGACTTGAATTGCTTGGAAATTCAAGTAAGTTAACATTGTTTAAACATTTTTGGCAACATACCCTTTGACGAATGCTCAACCCAATTCAGAGACACGTCAGACAGCCTTCTCACGCAAAACAAAAAGGTGATATCATCTTCAACAGTAGAGATCCACACTGCATCCTCACTAATACCTGAGATTTTTCCCCACGGACTGTCCTTCTTGTTTGCATAGCTCACAAAAGCCAGTGGTAGCGGGCCAATATCGTTGTTTGTGTAATACGCGTGAGATTTGGGGGCTTGACTTGTGCATGTCCATCGATTGTCGGTGACTAATCCATTGCTTAGACTTCCTATTATCCATGGTTTAACTTTTCCGTTGAAGCACCTAACGCCAATGATGTCACTTGAAGGAAGTGCAGTGTAATTTGAGGCGACTTTCGTCGGATCATTTGAGATTTGTGATGCTCCGTTCCGATCCCCAACGAAATTAACAAAAACTTTTCCTTTGCAAGCGATACTTGCTTCGAGCTGTTTAGATGTTCGAGCTGAAACATGAAGGGGCAACGACTCGGTTAACGGGCAAATTCATTCCTATGAAAACAATCACTGAAATGTTGTCAGAATACTTTTTGGAACTGAATTGGTTCGAAATGCGCGGCCATCCATTTACCCTTTATGCTAATTTTAAAAAGCTATAATTTCTTGGTTCATCACAGTCCAATGATTTTGTGAAATATTCAGTGTTGGGTTTTTGATTTCCCAAATTGTGCCTTACCTGTACAAAATGGAATTATGACCAGAAAAAACAGCGGCAAGACTTTCTTCATTTCTGTTAAAAATAAAGATAAATTAACTGCCAAAAAGGTGAAAACTGATCTCCTCTTTTGATATGCAGATCTCTTACCCTCGGTGCGATCTTTATACATGTGAGATCTTTATACATCTTTATACGTGTGAGTTTTTGTTTGGTAGGAAGACAGCAGGTGGCCTGTGAAACATTGATATCCACTTTAATTATTGATGTTTAAACGGTAATTAGCGCTGTAGGAAAACTAAAGCTTAAAAAAAACCTTTTAACGTGTCCCCTGAGGCGGTGCCCACTTGTCGGCGCTTATTTGTTTCGGAAGCATAAAATGGAACATTTTCAGTAAAAGTCCACTTTTTTTCGGTGTTAGCCAATCTTTCTACTCGTAGAAAATCTCAACGTTTCCAATTTGTGTCGGGCAACAAGAGAACCCGAAACGAATTTGAATTTGAAAAGTTTGCGAAGGATTTATTACTAGTAGGACCTGAATGGTGAATAGTCTCCCACAGGCATTCGGATTTTATTAAGTAGATCACGACTTCAAGGAGCCGACTAAGGAGCTAATGGAAGATAGCACGGTAGCGCGCATCTCTTACGAAGTGATAGATATTCCGAGTTTCAGTTGTTAATACCACTGAAAAGTTTTACTTTTATGTCACTGTGATACAATCTTTGTGAAAATGTCACTGAGTTCGCAGTTTTAATTTTCTTAAGTATAAGCGCAAACAGTTGAGTTTGACTTAATTGGAGCAACATCAGAAACATCTGTCGGTATTGCTTAAACAAGCCTTCGAGATATGTCAATAGGTACAGGACGAGAAACAATGCAACGTTGACTTCAATTAAAATCTGGCGCCAGGGCTAAAAAGTAGAATACAGAGACATTTCTTATCTGCACGATCCTTCGCAGTAAAGCACTATTTAAGCAATAGTGAAAATCAGACCTGAAAAAAATTCAGGCCCGTACGGGATTCGAACCACTGACCTCTGCGATACTAGTGCAGCGCTTTACCAATAGCGCTTTATACTATTACTAAAAATAGATTTTGTTACGTGATAACCTATGAGACCCCCCGCACAGACTCAGACAAACATTGCGACCAGCTTAAGGAAATGTATGAGCGAGAGCTGTAAAATTAAAACAAAACGACGGAAAATTTCGTCAAAAAATGACTTGGCGTTCTAAAAGAAGCGGCATCAATCAATCAATCATCAATCATTTTATTTAGTAATGCAGGTTGTAAGGAAGGGGGCAGCCATAAGGCTGATGTGGACCTACAACGAACTAATAAAATGTAAAACTAAAATAATTCATAAAGTCACCCTATGGTATTTAAATATTCAATATGATCATTGTAATAAAATTCATTAGCAAACAAGTCACGAATTAATGCAAAAATTTACATGCAATGTAATAAAACGTAAAAATATACAAAATCTCTGTTTTTCATAGCAATCATAGGCGCTTCAAAAGAGAAGCTATTTATGTTCTGTGAGAGCTTACGTAAAATATTTGGATCAATTTACGTTTCTGGGCAATCCAACACGTTAATGAAATATAGAGGACGAATAAACAATCGTACACTGTTGCAGGCTTATCAAAGACGATTAAGTAATCCACCTCGATTAACACCAATCGAGCTCGAAATGCGACACAAACAATGATCGGATAAATTGACGTTTATCAGCCTTGACTAAAACTAATCGAGCTCGAAATAAACACACGGCCCATAACTGTATGGAATACGATTGATTCGTTCTGCGTACCACTAACGTATCTCAGCCGATCGACCCGTGTTCCCCATTCGAACTCGGTTTCTCAGCCCGAGCGCAAATTGGCGCCTCACCTATGAGGACCGAGATCCCTTGGGTACCCTGCATCACGGTCAAGTTTTAGTTTCGACACACCGCAAATAGAATTGATGTATTTTATCACCTTAAGGAGAATTCCTTAGTTTTTAGTTGACGCCACCCTAGTCTTTATATACTTAGACTGCTGAATAGGTGGACTGAAACGTTTAGGTTTATTAAAAGTGGCCTTTCTTGTGGCTAACTCAGACATGGGAAAATCTCAGGTGGAGAAGGTAACGTTACTCATCCCATTCTTAAAATAGTGTTTACATTGGAATTACCTTGAAAGGTTTTCATGCTAATGTTTTTCGTGGAAGAAATTGTAACTTCAGAATGGCTGTTACGTGAGCTTCTTATGTCTGACCCAATTACACGGTAATCATATAATCTCGCAGAAGTTCTCCATTTCATTCCTGATACTATAAACCCTTTCAGGAAACGATTTTAGGAGAGCTGCTTGTATCTGATTTAAGTAGACGGTGATCATAAAACGTCACTGAAGTTCTCAATTCTTGATACTTATGAACGCTTGCTTTTAAAATATTTCAAACCTCTATTATTGTAAACAATATTACCTCGGATGCATAGCCATTTTATTGTAGCCAGAAAGGGAGGTTTACTTTAAATAACGCTCATCTTGTGCAGCTCATAGACTCAATTTCATTGACAATGATAAACTTATATGCTATTCTTGTACCTTTCCTTATTTGCATGTTTTTAAACTAGTCTCTTGATAATGGAGTCATGATGACCCCGAAACGTCGAGTAATAAATCTTTCCTGGTTTTTTCTATGCCTTTGCTTTAGCAAATCCCTGCTGATCAAATGATAAACTTGTAGTTTATTCTGTGGGGTACTTTTAAACTTTCAATGAAACATGAATATGATGCCTTAAACCGGAGAGAGACATTTTTTTAATGTGAATCCATGTTTTTAATAACTTTTTTTAACTATAACAGGTTGAAACGCAGACATTACAGAATTCAGGTTTAATTACGATACGTTTCATATTAACTTCTATTATTCATGTTCTTTCTTTCTTTTTTGTCTTCTCTCTTTTCTGTTTCTGTTGTCCTTTCTTTTCCTTTTTTTTGGGTGGTCTCCATCCAATTCATTGCTTGTGAAATCTGGAAGTAAAGAAGATGTAGTTTCTTAAGCATGTCAAATGGGATGAAAAAATAATAACAAAAATTATTATCATTATTATAATACCAATGATTTTTAAAATTATTTAGCTCAAAATGCAACCTTTGCAAAAGTAGCTTTATGGTACATTATGGCAGGATTTTTTAATGTCAAGGGCTGGTTCATAGATTAGGCCTTCAGGAATTGCTCTGAATCACGGCAATTGGATTAGGCTGGCAATCCTTAAAAATTGACAGAAGAGAAGTTTCCCTACATACCTTCAACGGTTTTGGAGAGATCTTCTACTAAATCTGGCTTATTCCCTCTAAAGCTAACCTGCAAGAAATAAAGAAAGGAGACGGGAGGTATGCTACCCAGGCGACCTGGGTTGCATACCTCCCTTTATTTTGCCGACCAATGCCTTAGCCATGAACTTTCGAATTTATCTCATACTAGACTAATGAATTTTGGGAAAATTGTGCCAAATATCACTGGTGTTTTGTTAATTTAAGTTTAGTTGCTTTAAAGTGCACCTACACCCAAAAAATTTTTTTCGCTTAACGAAGTAAGCTTATTTTTTTGAGTATTTCTGCGCAAAATTTTTTTTATTTGCTCAAATCTTCAATTTTCTATGCCCAGTCAAAATACGGAAAATCGGCCGCCATCTTGCCCCACGACCGAGATTAAAGAAGAATGGCTCTAGCGGGTAATGTGACGTCAAAACGAGAACACGAAAGTCTGCATCTCTCACATTTTCACTTGTTTGGGAAGATTGTCGTCGATATTGTCCGAAATATGCCGACTAGGTGTGTTGTATGAATGTATAAAGCGTGATACCCTCTTGCAAATTTCGCACGTTGCTACATCCTTCTACAACACACTTAGTCGGCATATTTTCGGACAATTATCGACTACAACCTTCCCAAACAAGTGAAAATGTGTGAAATGCAGACTTTCGTGTTCTCGATTTGACGTCACATTACCCACTAGAGCCATTCCTCTTTAAACTCGGTCGTGGGGCAAGATGGCGGCCGATTTTCCGTATTTTGACTGGGCATAGAAAATAGAAGATTTGAGCAAATAAAAAAATTTTTGCGCAGAAATACTCAAAAAAATAAGCTTACTTCGTTAAGCGAAAAAAATGTTTTGGGTGTAGGTGCACTTTAAGGGTTCATTCAATTAGTCTTGAATAGCAGCTTTACTCAAGAGTTTCTTTCTTAAAAATATATTTCCTTAACCCATGAGTCAGTATATGAGAAATGATTTACTTTCTTTTTTATTTCTTAAGCCCAAGAAATGTAGCAATGGTCTTGCTTTGTATGCTAAGATGTATGTGAATGTGTATGCTAAAATGTATGTTAATAATATGTATGCCAATATGTATGTCGATATGTGTGCTGAATTATTATGTGCCTAAGAACCTGGAGGCAAAGATCCTCGCTCACAAAGAGCATGGACACAGAGGACCTGGCTCAATTAGGAACCGACATGTGCTAAAATGTTATGTGCCTAAGAACCTGGAGGCAAAGATCCTCGCTCACGAAGAACATGGACACAGAGGACCTGGCTCAATTAGGAACCGACATGTGCTAAAATGTTATGTGCCTAAGAACCTGGAGGCAAAGATCCTCGCTCACGAAGAGCATGGACACAGAGGACCTGGCTCAATTAGGAACCTACAGGTGCTAAAATGTTATGTGCCTAAGAACCTGGAGGCAAAGATCCTCGCTCACGAAGAGCATGGACACAGAGGACCTGGCTCAATTAGGAACCGACATGTGCTAAAATGTTATGTGCCTAAGAACCTGGAGGCAAAGATCCTCGCTCACGAAGAGCATGGACACAAAGGACCTGGCTCAATTAGGAACCGACATGTGCTAAAATGTTATGTGCCTAAGAACCTGGAGGCAAAGATCCTCGCTCACGAAGAGCATGGACACAGAGGACCTGGCTCAATTAGGAACCGACATGTGCTAAAATGTTATGTGCCTGAGAACCTGGAGGCAAAGATCCTCGCTCACGAAGAGCATGGACACAAAGGACCTGGCTCAATTAGGAACCGACATGTGCTAAAATGTTATGTGCCTAAGAACCTGGAGGCAAAGATCCTCGCTCACGAAGAGCATGGACACAGAGGACCTGGCTCAATTAGGAACCGACATGTGCTTAAATGTTACGTGCCTAAGAACCTGGAGGCAAAGATCCTCGCTCACGAAGAGCATGGACACAAAGGACCTGGCTCAATTAGGAACCGAAGTGTGCTTAAATGTTGTTTCCCTAATAAACTTTTGTCTCAGAGAAAGTAGAGCCTAAGATTCTCCCTTACCATTTTGGACGGAAACAGAAGACCTTAGCAGGCCGTGTTGTTTGATGCTTGATTATCGCTAACCTTTGGTCAACTGGGCTGGGACCAAAACCACGGCATTGCCATGGTAGTTAACGGTGATTAGTGCTAATGTGGCTTTCAGCATCTTGGCTCCGGCCTTCAGTAACTATATACAATAGGAAAATGGCTGTGCCACACAATGTTCACCATTTCTTCCATACCTTATCACTTGATTCCTTTTCTTCTCTTTTTTTGTTTTCCTTGATTGGAGCATAAAAAATATTATTTAATAAAACTGAAAACCTTACTTGCCAAAAATTTTAGCCTTGTATATCTTTAAATTTTCCATATTATTTTGACAGAAATATCCTCAAATGTGTCATTCTAAGATTATTTTCCAAGGAATTTATTTTCTTATACAGACTGTGATTTCTGATTTTTCATTGCACTTTAATTGATGTAGCCTTGGCTCCTACAGAACACTAACCCATTCACAAATGTGAAGAACCTCATCACCCTGCAGCTGGTCACAGTGCTTAAGGACATTGTTGCCCCTTTGAAGGTTGAAATACAATGGAATTGTTTTGGAACTTCCCAACCAGTCATACACTTCCTGTCAAGGATAAAATTTTGTGGCTATTAACATAGAGGTCAATTGACAACTCTTCTATTATGTCATTACCAAAAATTTACCTGGAAGCATGCTGTTTCCTTGAATTTTCGCATCCATTGTTTTCCCTCTAGGTCTACCACCTTTATTTGCCGACCTGACTGTGGTTCCTCAGATATCCGCAATTCTCTTGCTTTCCTTATCTGTATAAAAATAGAGAAATCAATGTAGTAACCATCAATTGTGTTCTTCATTCTATCCTTTAATTTAGTCCACAATGTTAAGAAAAAGGATGCAGTACGATTGTTGTTTTTCTTTGGGGTGTAAAAAGTCTTGTAACCTGTATGTACATGGGATGGGATTTCAAATATGTACTATTAATTGTATTCCTTTCATCGCTTGTGTTTGCCTTCTTTTCCTCACATTATATCTACCACTTACTATTTTTATTTTTCGTTATTTTAATTTTTCTATTAAGTTTTTCATTTTTCTTCAACGATGATAATTCTAAATACCATGCTTGTTCCTTGTTTTAGGTGATGAAACTCACCTCATTTTCCAGTTCCTCCTCTTGATCTTTTCTTTCTTGTCTCCACTTGGCATACTGTTCTCTGCGTGTCAAAATAATCACCACTACTATGAGCACTAGTCATGATATACAAAACAATGCACTTTAAAGCTATACTCTTAAAGCAATGATGTATTAGAGAAGCATCACACTTTATGTAGCTTAGCAAATACAGTGCAAGGGTGGTTTTTGTGGCTCCACAGCATAAACCCATTTATATCTACTGGCAGCAGTGTTATTTGAGTTTTGTTTTTTGTTAGACACCTCCACCATACTATAATTAATGCACTGATTGTTACACTGATTACTTAATGAAGCATGCCTCTGGTACAGCTGATTATACTAGTTTCAAATTTTTATTTATTTTTCTTTTTATATATATATTTTCTCAAATTATTTATTCATTTATCATATTATGGTTTCTAATTATATTAGTATACACGTACATTTTTGTAACGAGCATCCTTTTGCTCATCAATGTTTCGTGTTTAAATAAAGTTATACTTACTTACTTACCTTTGTTGACCCTCCTCCGTAATATGCAAAGCTGCCCTTTCGATTATGTTTCCTAAAATGTCATCATGTGTATCTGTTTCTGTATCTAAAAGTATACATAAATTTTTTTAAATTATGTTCAGTGCCCCTAGATAACGCTTCACTTGTGGGAAAATAAGCTCTTTCTCTCTCCCCAAACTATTGTTAGCTTTTTGGAACGAATGGTCTTAATTCTTCATTGCTTCCAGTCAGAAAGTGGTTTTGGTGTAATATACACATTATTATGCTAACTCTGCCATACCTGCAATTTCGCCTAACAAGGTGGCATTCCTGCCTGTGGATGGTACAAGAAATAGAATCCGGTCTTTTCTCTGATCACCACCATATGCATGAAAAACTGAAAATAAGGAAAAATGACACTTGCTTTTTTCATTGCAGACATGATCTCCTTTAAATATTTGGTAGTAGGAGGCAGTGTTTGAAAATTCATTCCATGATCAGGTTGAAGACCAAGCAATTTGTGGGTTGTGATTATTGTCATCATCAAACCAATTTTGATCTGGGCTTTCCCCAAATCATGGGGGTGCCACGATTTATCATACTTTGCCAACAATATTTCTTACTCCCATTTACTTCAAACATTACCAGTATGATGCACTGATATCACTACAATTATTATTTGGCCCTTGAAGATTATTTTAACCAGAGGTCAAACTACTGGACATTGCTTTCTTTCATTATCAAGCTCTGTGTAACATCATTTGTGTCCCTCCCTCCTCACCCCCCCCCCCCTATTTTACTGAATCATATCATTATGGTTTTAATGGCTCTTCCACACAAAGCCGTTTTGTGCTCGCCAAGGGAGGGGCATTGTGTCTAATTTGCAAAACTTCTGATTCAGATGCTACCTTTTTGAATTTCAAGGCACATATGACTGGTGCAACAAAACTGAATGTAGCTCTAAGGGATGGGTTCTCGCATACCTTTTCTTCCCTCGCTGGACCAGGTCTCAGTTACCCAAAATAGCCAATTCTTCCCGTGTCCACATTACATTTTGTGTAGTATCCTTCAATAAAATGAAGTATTATATTTTACATGGGTTCAAGGGAGTATTTCAAAGTAAAATAACAGTACTTTGTGGGTATTCTAAGGTCAGTCAAGATGGTGAGACAATTCATTTTGTACATATTGGTGCAGCACTCCATATTAATGCATACTTAGATGAACTGCTTTTGACTATTACAGTCAGTAACCGCCTTTTTACTTGAACTATTTATTTCCCTTCAGGCTTCGATATATAGTAGTCTTTTTCCATTATGTTATCACAAATTAGTGTATAAACACACTCAGTCATCTTGGCATTTCAGGCAATCTGATTGGTTTGCTATCTCTGGCTATTCAACAACATACACCTCTGAGCAAAAGGATAATGTGAAAAACAAAATGGTGGGGGGGGGGGGTAAACTCGTGTTTTGCTTAAGTTTCAGAAGCAGAAATTTTACAAATATCTTCTAATATTTTCCATATTAGTTATTGTCGAGATTACTTCAAGCATTTATCCTAAAACATCTCAGTGAATTGTGGCTTTAGGGAATATTTACCTTGATTTCAAAGAATAATTGCTAATTGTACCTCAACATGGCTCCTCTCTGGGCAACACCCCTCTGTCTTGAATTAACAAGGACAACAATCATTCGTTTATTTTCTTCACGTGCTTGCCAACATAACTGAAGATACAAAACAATAAAATCATTCTTTGTTTTCTATAGAAATGAAATGCACATTACATTCAAGTTACATATATTTAATTCTCTATTCCGGTTCATAAAATTCATGCAGCATTTGGGAACATGGTTCTGCCTTGAAAAAAAACCAAATCCTTATGATTGAATATTACTCACATGCTTTACACTTGGCATCATTGAGCACATAAAATTGCTGAGCCAACACATCTGCCCCTTGTTCTTTTATCATCATCATGCTGAGTACGGTATCTCTTCTTCATGCATATAGCTGTAATGAAATGCACATTTTCAAGAAATATGCACTGTTCTTGCAAGTTTATGCTAGGACTTTATACCTCCTCAAAGTGGTGGATCAAAAAGGGCAACATTGCTGTATTTTCACCTCCCATCTGAAGTAGTTGTTGGCATTTTACAACCTCATCCTCCCTACACACTCTGCTTGATGACCCTGTAATAGGAGGCAGACTATTATTTTGATATCAAGGAAGTTGAATTTAGTTATGCTGACCTGGGTTCTCACCAGTAATCTGTCAACTACACCTTACTTTTCTTTGAAGAGTTTGAGGAGGGTTGGGGACATCCTGTAATGCTGACTTCAATTTCATTTACAATTTTCTCATTATTCTTTTCCAAATCGCTTTAAACACTGAATAGTTGTATTCCTTTTTCTGTTCACAGGCCACATTGGTATTGCCTTTGATAAAAAGTCAGAAGTTTTCCATCTACCCTTGGTTTTTTGGTCATATAACATGGGGTCACAATAAAAATAAATGAGTTGTTTATCAATCATTCAATTTGAAATGACATACGCACCTCCCAATCCGAACCAAGAGAAGTCCTCCTCCACCACTCCACCTATTGAGATTAATGTGGACTTACTGCATGTAAGATTGCTAAAGTTAATTGCATAATTCCTTGCCATTAATGATTGCAAAATCACCACGTTCAAAATTGGAGGTTTTCAGCCAGAAAACATCCCAAGGCTGTCACTATCAGTGGCCAATCACAACAAGCTGTTTCCATGGCTGCCTTAATTATCCTTTAGTGAGGGAACCTCCACTAAAATAAGAATATAACTTTAAAGTATTGAATGTAATGTTTTCCATCAAAATTTTTTTATCTTTTTCCAATGGAAGCATTTCTATACAAGAGAGACAAACTTCCAAAACGTTTTTCTTGGTTTTCAAATTTCCCGTGCACTGCCAGTTTGAATGATTGACACAGATACAAACTGTTCCATTGGAAAAAGATCTAACACTTTTGATTGTAAACATTATGTTGCATATTTTACAGTTATATTCTTGTTTTAGTGGAGGTTCCCTTTAAAGCTTTGATTGACACAATAGTCCATGTTTATTGAAGAAGTAACACTTTTGTACTGGAACAAATTTATACCGGTGCATTTACCCTTCATTCCGCTACCATAAAATGGTGTGCCTTTGAATCCTGTAATATAATAACATTGCAAGGATGAGCTGAATGCACACCTTTTAATTTTGTGCAGGAACATATGCATTGGCTATCACTTCCATAGATGGTCCTTGAACAGTTTGCCTTACCCGATGAAGAATTAGTCCAGGAAAAGAAGATGAAAATACCAACTGATGCACATAATGCTTATGCTTAGTGAAATGATAATAAATTCCTCCTTCAAAGACAGTGATTGCTAGGAGTTATGTTGCATATATACTTTTCTAGTTTGAGCACTCTGGCATGGCTTACACGATACACAGTCAAGTGTGGGATCGTTTGGGGTGACCACTTTGGTTCTCCTCCATCCTAGTAACAGCATTGCACTGATGAGGCCCAGAAGGCCGAAACAGTACTATCTGCAGTTATATATATAAATAACAACAAGTTTTACCCTGAAATTCACTTTCCTTAACTTTTCTATTCCCACATTGTCTTATTCATCTTGCAAGTAAAATCAGTGCATGAGAAATTCACCTTTTGTTGTGGCCTCCAGTATATTAGATACAACTGTTGTTTCTGCTATGATAGCAACTGAAATTGAATGGAAAGACACTAGGAACTATACTTTTTCCAGCATAATGTTTAGAAATTTCATTTCGACTTACAATTGGGTAACAGAGGATCTATCTCAATTACATCATCTGAAAATACACTTTGCACAAAGTCACCATCTGCAAGATGTAATATTGGTGTGAAAGGTTATATGAGTCGTGACCCACATATTTTCTCTTGCCTACAAGGTGAGCACTTCATTGTTGTACAATGCAGAAATAAACATAGTTGAATCAATTCTACCATTCTATGCAATTTAATTGAAATAGAAATGATGAACATGATATACAATCTACTTAAACAAGGGAGGAAGTGACACATCTTACCATCATTGTCATCACTGGAACTGGTTCTCGAGGAAATAGCTATAACAAAGAGAATGATTAATAATAATAATAATAATAATAATAACATTGATAATAATAGTTTAATATTTGTAGTGTGCAAATTCCATTTACATATGATCAAAATAATGTTTGATGAAAGGATTCCTATTGGTGCAACAAGAGAAAATAGAGCCCATAGGTTATAATACAACATTCAGGAAACTGTGTAAGGATAATGGTACACTGCAATAAGACTGGGATACAATAGGAAAACATCTCGAGGCCTTACGGAGAATCAACCAAAGCAAGCCACACACACTTTCTATTTCTAGAATCAAAACAAGGTAACATTGATACACACAGTTGCTCTCATCACCACACCAATCCTGCTTCCTGGCGTCAAAATTTCAGCGGCAGAAACAATGTAGGAAAGCTAAATGACACCTGGTCTACATTCATGCACACAAGATAAGAGAACCAAAATTTATTTGTCAATGTACTGTGCTCTCACACAGAAAACCAAAAAAGCCTCACCTGATTGGTGATCTTGAGAAGCCAAGTGCTCCAGGTAATGTCTTGTTTCACCTTGTTGTAACAAAAGCATACTGATTAAGACTAAGGACTACGAAGTCATTTATTACATTGAAATTGTTACTTTTCAATGGAACTAGCTTTCTGTATCGCAAAGAGAAGTTGAGTGTGAAGAAAAACTAGTGTAACTATGCTGATTCTGATGCATCCAAAATGAATCCACACAAAATCAGCACATTTTATAAAAATGTCGCATTAGAAAATTGTAAAGTTCCCTAATTGGTGCAAAACCTATACTTCAAGCCAAGCGGAGCAAGGTGACAGCATAAAACTGGCACAAAATCTGTTCATGCTTATAAATCTATCTAAACAGTCTTCACTGTGCGGATCTTGTTGTGTCTTTTCCTTTATTTCATCTTCTAATTCTTTTTCTAAAATCTCAACTCGTAGAATGATTTCCCGCTCTAAATTTTCTATATCAATTGCAAACTTTCACCAGTATCCTTTATATTTTTCCCACTCATTTTTAAAAATTGATAAATAAGAGGAAATCAATTGAAGCTGTAGTTGACATTGTCTTACTTTACTAGATCATCATCATATATGAGATACTATCAGGTAATTGATACCACATCCCTCTATAGTAAAGTTCTCTAATGCATTCATCTACTTCATCCAGATCTCTAATCGAATCTTGTATCATCTTTTTCATATTTATTTCACTCATATATTTATACATTATGGTAATGTCTTTAAGTACAAAGTGGATAATAATTATTTTAGAAATTTTATCCAAAAGGACTTTTAAATTGTGACGCTATCTCATGTTTGTTGTAAATTTTTTGTTTATAAAATCCATTGAATCTTTTGTAGTGCAGACTAATACATTACAAAGTTGGGCAATAAGGCACTTATTTATAGGTATAACACTTTGGGCTACTGCATGTAATAACTGCAAGAGGCTGCTATACTGTTACCTCAGTGCCCTTTGTGCCATTGTGATGCCAGATATATTATGAAAGACAGAGAGGCAAATAACTAATAACTAATAATAAAAGGATTACCAGTGTAGCAGATCCTACCGGTAACCAGAATGCTGCTACTAAAGCTTAAACGTAGACTCCCATAGTCGAACACATACCACTGCAGGATTACAGGACAAAGTTTCAAAAACCGGTGACACCATGACAGGAGCATTAGCTAAGTCAAACAATAAAATTACTGGATTGGCAGCACCAACTAGTAACAATGATGCAGCTACTAAAGATTATGCTGATACCAAAGTGTCTAAGGCTGGCGAATCTATGACAGGAAATTTGGATATGACTTCAAGCTACATAAGAAACTTACAATCACCCTCAACTTATTCTGATGCTGTAAATAAAATGTATGTTCAGACAAATAGTGTTTTCAAAAGGGGGGAAACCATGACTGGCGCCTTTAACATGGGAGGCCACTGGATCACCAACTTATCCAAAGCAACATCACCAAATAATGCAGTAACACTTACTCGATTAGGAGAATCACATATCTCTAAGCATGAAAACCGTAAGGACGTATTCAAATATATCGTCGAAAATGCTAATGAGAGCGAAGAAGATTACACTTTATCCATTAGAAATATTGTAACTACTACTAACTTGCCGCATAAGATACACTTGAAGGCATACCTTATTATTTATGCCAGTTTTATGCCCTCACCTTGCTCTGCTTGGCTCGGAGCATAGATTTTGCACAGATTCAGGAAGCTTTATCAATTTCTAATGCAACATTATTATAAAATGTGCTGATTTTTGGACTAATTTTGGATGTTTCAGAATCAGCACATTTACACTCCTAGAAAATGATCAAAAAAAAAAAAAACAAATAGAAAATCCAATGAATCTGCAGGTTTAGAAAAGTACAGAATTAACTCTTGGGAACATTCTGTCAGTTGCAGAAATAATATTGTACCAGTTGCATCTCATAATCCTGCTCTTTGTGTAGTTAATAAGTTAACATGAGATTAAACTAGTTAATCATGTTACAACAATCTTCACTAATTCCAAAACAGTACTGTGCTATTATTGTCAAGCCATCTGGGCCAAATTACCGTCTGTGCTATTTACCTTGTATTTGTTTTCCTTACTACAATAAGTGATGAGTAATTATGTTAATTGCTCTTGCACAAAAGGCAAACTTGGTATATAGTGTAGACTTACGGCCATTGGTAGGTCGGGAAATTGTCCTGGTGATGGCAGGTTGGCTGATTTCATTACTAGTGGAAGATGGCAAAGGCAATGATTGTGAGCTGGTTGAAGTGGATGACCGTGTGGATGTGAATGACTGGCTATGCAAAATAGAAGGAATGGGGCTTGATAGGACAGTTACACTGGATGTGGAGGATGAAAGCCTTGATGATGACAATGATGTGGCTGTGGTTGTAGAAGATGAGGCCGAAGAATGTTGCAACTCAGTTGATGATGCACCTGTAAAAAGTTGATATCTTTGTTGAGTTTTGAGGTGTATATTGCATTCTTTTAACTCGTTAACGGCTGAATCACACAAACACGCAAATATTGTTTACATTCAGTGTTTAAATTAATAATTATCTCAACAAATATTTACAAGCAATAACACCAAAAATATGTCATTTTAAAGTTTAGAAAATGAGCTCCTCAGGAATACAAAACTTTTACCATTGAAATTAAAGACTTTCCTGAAAAAATAAATTGAAAGACGAAAAAGAAAAAATAATGCAAAATTTAAAGTAAAAGTCACTTACAAGTATTTGCACAGGACTAGCACATTAATTAATAGCACGAATTTTTTATCCACATGTTAGCCAAACGTCTTGAAAATGTGATAGAGAAAGAATAAAAAGTGAATTTTTGACGAATTCTTATCTGCGCCTGGATTACAAAAAATATTTAACAATTATTCCACGAGCGCGCGTTAGATATGAGATGATAGATACGCGCCTCGTTGGCTATAATCAACTCATATCCAACAAGCGCGGGTGGAATAATTGTTTTATTAAATACGCCCGCAAGATATTAGACAAATCTTACCAAATCTTAAATTTTTTAGCACCCTTTTAATTTTAACCGGACGCGCACGCTACCATATTTGTAGATTATGGTATATTGGCTCATATACCATAATGGCTAAGCCAATAAAAAGTCTTGAATTGCATTACCAATGATTCAGGCTTTAATAAATCAAAATATTTCATATGATGCAATTCCATAGATCGCAGCAGGGTATCGATTACCCTTGATTACTTTTCGTCTCGCATTACGTTTGTCGCTAAAAACGTGCTCTAGACGTACATTAAAGTTTGTTGGGGCCCCATAAATCAATTTTAATTCAAACCTTCGAGATTTTCAAGCCGACACGGTCGACTACAGGCGAAGAACTTCAAATTACGCAGTGGAATATAAAAACTTCCTACCTCGACTTTTCACTCTCATTCGATCGCTGCCGGTCCAAATCGCTCCAAATCGCTTTCTTAGCCACTTTCCATGCCATAAGCGAAGTTTTAGTCGTTAAATAGCTCTTCAAGTATCATTTCGGAGGCGATTTTACTCACACACAAACTCGCTTAGTGGTAAACAAACATTCACTCGCTCCACGGGTGAAATTAGAGATTTTCAAAATATCGTTGTGTACGTCGCATTCAACCGTATGCCTACGTGATTTATAGCATGTCACCGTCACACACGCCAAATTTTTAGGATATCGGGATTCTTCCGGACAATTTCGTCCGAAATCAC
Organism: Stylophora pistillata; assembly: GCF_964205215.1. Lineage (NCBI taxonomy): Eukaryota > Metazoa > Cnidaria > Anthozoa > Scleractinia > Pocilloporidae > Stylophora > Stylophora pistillata. The sequence goes on from NC_142522.1 coordinate 44,505,704, forward strand.
AGAGCCTGCCGGAATATTAATTACCCAAAACGTATGTTGTGTTATCTTTGTTCGGTTTAGGTATGCAGCTTTGTACCTCGTCAGGTTGAGACAAATTTCTATGCATCAATTTTTGTAACGCCTACCCATACGATGTGTTACAAAAATAATTTAGGATACTCATAGTTAGGATTCCATGCCGCAAAGTTAAATTTTGCCATGCATACTGGATAAAATGAAAGGGATTTCCAGCAACGCAACAGTGTAGT